>NC_022023.1:6108644-6129283 GCF_000317375.1 Microtus ochrogaster
ATTATGGCTAGAAACCAAATATGAGTGAGTACATCCCATGTTCCTCTTTTTGGGTCTGGCTTACCTCACTCAGGATAGTGTTTTCTATTTCCATCATGGTCGAAGATTTAAATAATAAACTCTTGGGGATATGGGGTTGTGCAGCATCCAGACTGCCACTGACTTTTCCCAAGAGAATTATGCAGAATCTTTCTGTCTATTCATCTCCTGCGCAATGGGGACAAAATTCCAGAGTTGTCAAGTATTTCGGGAGCAGATTCTTCGTATCAACATTTTTGCAGAAGCTAGTCTTCCAAAAGAAATAGCTATTATTTTCATGTGACTTTGAATGTCCCTTGGGAATCACATCCCCATGACCCACTTAGACGTCAATTTCTTCTTCTGTAAATAGGGATAATAACACCTGCCCTGTCTAGGTTAAACTGGCATAAGCCAGATGGGAACATTTTTTAATACAATAAAGCAATAAGATATGTAAGGCATTTTTTGTCATTAACAAAGATACTGGGCCAAGATTCCTTTCACCTCTCAAGCAGTAAATCCATCTAAATTAATATTTAGCATGAGGCCCAACCTTAATACCAATATTAAGCAAAGATTTAGGACCTTTCCACACAGACAAGGGTAAACAGTGGCCACTCAAGCATCTAGCAGAGTACTTGGTACAGAAGAGGAGCGTGGCACTTGTTTAATAAACGAGTAGAAGAATAAAATGGTCTTCTCTCTTCTAAGGGAGGCAGACGTGGATAAGCACAGCACTCTAAGCCTCAGATGTAAAGGATCCAGGCTTCTCATTCTGACTCGGCAGACTTTGGAGAGGGCTCCAACAATGCTGTATGTGTGGCCCTAGGGCCTCACTTGATGTTGCTTTCCCAATCCCCTGGATATGCAGTTCCACTAATTAAAATGAACCCAGGGCTTCCTAAGCAATCTTGTTTTTCCACACGAGCAAGCAACCTTTTGTCCGTTCCAAATCACAGGTGTGTCCACTAAAGCTTAAAGCCAAATTTAGAGTAACTTAGAGTGGCAATATTGACCACTTAGTGTTGGGATGGAGACCTGGGCTCTACCGCAACAGGAATCTAGGAGGCTTGACCGACAATTTGAAGGGAAAGATGGCAGGATTGGATGTTGAGCAACCACCTCCTCCCCATCCACTTATCTCTAACTATCTCGTAGAATTAGCCACATCATTGCCTTTATTTTTAAGGACTGACTAGCATTAGCTACTGAACTGAGCCAGGGTAGAGCAAGGAAAGCTTACATTGTCCCTGAAGCTCTTATTTGTGGGTTCTACCTTCTTCATTTAAAAAAAAAAAAACCCAGATAGAAAAACATCCTAGGACAGCAGTTTCCAAATCTGAATAGTGTCAGAATCACATAAAGAATTTACAAAGACTTATGGATCTCTGGTCTTCCAGACAGAATGCTAGCTTTTGAAGAACCATACGTGATTCTTATTGTCTGTCTAGCTACCAACCAGAGACAACTGGTCTACCACACTGAGAGAAATGTGAGTAAATAAGCCTGGAATAAAGAGGGGCCCAGGGAGAAGGACAGCCAATGGGAATCTTCCATTGACACCACTCTTTTTCTTCTCTCCACCATGGCCTCCCCTGACCCTCACCTTAGAGGTGTGTGTGTTGAGGATGGGAGGACTTTAGAGTATTAATTGGCATAGTATTTGTATAGCAAATTCTATCACTCTTTCTCTTCACGGTCACCTCGCTGAGTATTCACCTTGAAAAGTCCTTGGCTGTCTGCCTCGCCAGCCACTTATCTCTAAGTATCCCAAAGAGATAGCCTTATCGTTGCCTTTGTTTTTAAGAATGACTAGAGCTAGCTGACTCTTGTTGGGTACTCACTAAACTGTGCTCACAAAACTAGTGTTACTTGAAATTTGTGGAAATCCCTTGGTGGGAAATTTGTGACAGTGGTGTCCGTTGGTGGCGTGACACATGGGATGGGTAAGAACAGGTTTCACCACACAGCTTTCCCTGCCATGTGGGACTCCTAGACTATGTTCATCTGCTCATGCTTCTTGTGTAAGTTATAAAAACGTAGAGCTGTGTTGTGAGTCAAAGACATTAAGATCAAGTCAAGCCCTTGTCTCCAAGGAAGATGGACTAGCAAATGGCTCTTTGAAGGCAGGAGGTTGAAACTTGTGAGAAATACATCTGATTCTATAGGCTGGGGCAATTTAGTGGGACCTTGTACCAAAGTTAAAATAAAAAGAAGGCTGGAGCTATAACTCAGGAGAGGAGTGTTTCCTAGCATGCACGAGGCTATGGATCCAATCCCCGTACCCCCTGCAAAAAAGAAATGCTTATCCCTTTTGGAGCCATGGAACTGCTAATTTGTCTTTCTGCTTTGCCAGTTTATAAATCTAGAGCTTCTAGAAGTAATTTCTTTAAATCCTTAAAATTACCCATTGCTAAACAGTCATTCGTTTTCCTCAAATACAAAAGAAGTTAGTGGAAGTCAGCCAAGAGAAACACTTAAGCCTGTAGAGAAAAGAAGCCTGTTATTAAAAGTCACGGTGGCTATTAGCAATGATGATGTCATAATTAAATGTCTGGAATCCCTGGGATCCCTGCGGCCAAGGAGAGGCAACCGTAGTCTTTCAGTTAAGAGTCACCTACCTAATGGTGTTTGGTAACAGTCACCAGTCTGGCTGGGCTTAGTGGTGCAAACTTTTAATTCCCAGCACTTGGAGGGGGGGGGGGCAGAGGCAGGCAGATCTCTGTGAGTTCGAGGCCAGCCTGATCTACATAATGAGTTCCAGGACATCCAGGTCTATATAGTGAGACCCTGTCTTGGGTAAGAAAAATATAAAGATGACCAGTCTGTGGGCAAGGTCATTTCTTACAAAGGAATCTGGGAACTGGCATGTAGCCCCCTTGTTGGCAAGCACCATGGGTTTGAAACTGGTAACTGTTAGGTCTGAGACTACAGGCTGATCAGGCTGTACCTACCTGCAGCAACCTCTTTTTCAGGACTGCTGTAGAGAAAAGGAAGTTTGGCCACCAAGAAACTGTCTCTGAATCTTGAACCCTCTAACAGAATCTCTGGGTATCTGGATTTTGTAAGAATGACAGATGCCATTGTCATGTTTCCAAGGAATTTATAGGTTCAAGTTGCCAGGCTCCAGGATAACACAAGGCCACCGTTAGCAGGCATATCGCCAACCAGTGCAAGGGTCTGCCATAACTAAATGTGCCTTTCTTCTCCCACATCGTCTGAATAACAAACCCCTTCCAGAATTCCCTTTCCTCCCCTGACACCCCGGATATCAGAGACAGACTGCACAAACCTCCCCACTTCCTCTGAGATTTATAAAAAGAAAAAAAAGAAGCCCCAGTAGTAAAAACATATACATACAAATAATAGTATATGAACTGAGTAAGTTGTATTTATATATTTAGGAATATATATATATATTACACACAAATATATATTGTAACGCAATTTTTTAATAGAGGCTATAGATTTGGAAGAGAGTAGGGGGACATATGGAAAGGTTTGGAGGGAGGAAAGGGAAGGGGAAATTTGTGTAATTATAACATTAAAAAACATTTTTTTAAAGAGGATTCTCTCTGTCTCGTGGGTTTGCTGCCTGCCATATGTCCCTGACATGCTGTATGTACACCTATGCCATTAATAACTCTTCTAGTAAATCTCTTATCCAAAAGACTTCCTGCCTCAGCAACCCCTCTGAACCACACATGCCCATTCTGCCTTGTGTCTCCTCCAAATCCCATATCTCCAACCTTTCAGTAACTTTGGAAAATCTTTGATAAAGCAGATTTGGGATTTGTGTGGAGTACTTTGAACATGTCCCTGTGTGTCATCTTCTCAAGCAAAGTGTCCTATCTTAAGGTAGGCCTTTTGCACAGTTCCCACACGTCCCAGGGAAAAAATGGTCCTCAAGACAAGCTGGGGTTGATCTGTTGCTACTGCTCTATAAACCTATGGGAAGCCCAGTCTCAGAGAGCCCTGGCCTTCAAACCACACACAAAGAGGAAATTAGAAGATGCCTTCCATCCTCCCTCCGCTCCAATTCTCTTCCTTTGATCAGATCTACTACCTTCTAACCTAGGATAATCATGGCAAAACTGTCTTGCCAAATGTCCTCACACGCTGCAGGATACACCCTGCTTTAAGAAGCAGTTCAGCATAAAGCAAGTTAGGTAACCTCTCTGCTTGAGCCCTCTAGCTGTAAAGTGGACGTCTTTAAATGTCCCTCACAGAGTGGCTGTACGTAAAGTATAGAATATAATTGTGTCTATTTAGAGATGAGCTATGGCACGAGTGCAAATGGATGTTACTTGATAAAAATGAATGAATTGTGGTCACGAAAAGGCACAAAAGCCTTAAAGTGCTTGAGTTTAACAACTTAAACTGGGTTTACATTAGCTGGGTTTCTAAGTGAAAGAAGCTAGCCTAGGAAGCCTGAATATTCTCTTACGCCAATTGCTCGGCATTCTAAAAAGGGTGGCACTGTAGAGAGAGAGCAAATGAAGATCAGTGGCCGCCAGAGGTTTGGCAAAGCAAGAAGGGACAAACAGGTAAAGCCCATGGGATTTCATACATATTATAAATTTACAGAACAATCTCCACGAATATGGAGGAGGAGGAAGTGTCTGCCTAGGTAGCTTTGGAAATTAACGGAATTTGTAAGACTAAAGGCAAAGGGATTTCATCTATCCTATAGACTCTATCTTATAAAGTCGTTTTCCATAGCAGTCCAAATTAAGGGTTTTTACACTACTGCATCAGCCTGCTGGAGCTAAGAAATTAAATAAACAGAGGGCAGATGTTGGGAGGCAAATGCATGACTGAGTGAGAATTTCCAGATCAGCAAGGGAATCACGCTAGAATGACCCAAGTGGGTGTGGGTCAGATTTACAGGCCTAGGTATGAACCTTACCTAGGCTCAGAAAGGAATTATAGAAATATCCACAAATATGTATGATGTACATTTTATGATGCATGCTAATGTGTCCTTGCTCTATAAACTGAGAGACAGTGCAAACTAGGAAACCTCAGAGCAAGAAGCACAATAAAATAATGCTCAAACCGGCAATGGTGGTGCATGCCTTTCATCCCAGGTCTTGGGAAGCAAAGGCAGGTGGATCTCCATGAGTTCGAGGCCAGCCTGATCTACAAAGCAAGTTCCAAGACAGTCAGGGCTGTTACACAGAGAAAGCCTGTCTCACAAAGAAATAAAAATAAGAAAGGAAGGAAGGAAAGAAAGAAAAGAAAAAAATGTCCAAACCTTGGTTTCTTTTCTTTTCATTTTCCCAAGACAGGGTTTCTCTGTGAAACAGTCCTGGCTGTCCTGGAACTCACTCTGTAGACCATGCTGGCCTAGAACCCACAGAGATTTGCCTACCTCTGCCTCCCAGGTGCTGGGATTAAAAGCATGCGCCACCACTGCCCAGCCAGACCTTGGTTTCTTATAGCAAACTACAGTAAAATGACTCGAGGATCTTAGAAGAAATGGATGGTTCTAGAACCAGAGCACGCAATATACAAGATGAGCATCCCTGGAGTACCAGAAAGTGAGAGATTACTCAACACACACACACACACAAAACAAAACCCTGTATTTTGGGAGTGTGTCCAAAGACACTGAAATCAACTGGAAGATTGCCCAAAAGCCAAAGCTGGAGCAATACGAGCAATAATATAAATAAGGCCACACTGGATCATAAGCCAAAGTGGAAAACAACTGTGCATGAGTCTATCCCGACATGTATCAATTCTGACATATAAATTCCCAGGCAGAGTAATTCCAAAGTGGGAGACGCTGGCAAGCCCTACGTCAGCTTTATGGCTGTGATCCTCACCAGCAGAGACAATGCCCTCTCTTCCCATGGTCTTCCCTTGAAAGCATACAGCCCCACCGTAATTGTGAGAAAAGCTCAACTTGTTCTGGTAGAGAAGTATTATCCAAAAGACCTGACGAACACTCTCCGAAAGATCAAGGTCGTAAGAAGCTAAGGGTACCTGAGGGCTGTCTTCGCTAACACAAGCCTAAGAAAATGACTAAATATAATGTGTCTTGCTTGGGTGGAGTCCTGGATAGCACATGGGCATGATAAAAATCAAGGAGCTCTGAATACGCTAAAAGCATTAGTTGTATGGTGGGCCTCTATGTTTATTCATTAACTTTGATATATATGCCACACTATTGTGAAAAAAAGGGGGGGATTTGGAGGAAGAGGCATAGAAGGAGCGTTATTCTACAGTCTGGTGTTCTATGGACCTCAGCTTCTTTTTTCAAAAAGCAAAATCTAGTCTTGCTGAAGTGTCTGCCTTCCCCATTTATCTCATCGGGAGGCCTGAATATAACTAGCACAAGAAAGCCCTCTTTGAAACAGCAGAGGTGAGATTTGGGCCCATCCCTTCTTACTAATTCACACTAACTCTGGCTGTCTACAGATGGAACGTCCATCTGTTGGCTTTCTGGACCTACGTTAAATGTGTGTCCCTTTCTTCTTCTCCAGGGCATGGCCTTTACCCTTGAAGAAAGACTGCAGCTCGGCATCCACGGACTCATCCCGCCCTGCTTCCTCAGCCAGGATGTCCAGCTCCTCCGCATCATGAGATACTATGAGAAGCAGCCGAGCGACTTGGACAAGTCAGTAGCTGAAGTCTGTTCTCTGTGCCCAGTCCTGAGGCTGAGATGCTCTCCCCTGAGGCTCCCAGCGGGTTCTAAATTCTCTGTGACTAGGAAAACCTGAGAGACTTCATATCCAGCTCTGTCTCTAAATAGAGTTACGGTCTCCCTAAAGATGAGGTTTAGAGCAGAAGCACAGCTAAAATGAACCAGGACTTGACCAGTCTGGGAGGCCATCTGAGCGATCGCACAGATGAGTCAGTCCCAGAAGCCTTGAAGAAACAACTCGGCAGTCAACAGGTGCTTGCGGGAGGGCAGCTCACTAAGCCAGAGATGGGGCAAAAAACTGGAGATGGGGCTGTTAAGGAAGACAGCAAGAGGAACAGTGGAGAAAGGGGTCATAGAGACGGGATGCCTTCGGAAGGATCGAGATGCTGTGTTGAAGATCGTGGGCAGCAAATAAGAGCACTGCTCCCTCTGAATACTCCTCAGTGGAGACGCAACCGCAAAGACCCACGTTCAGAGTCTTTGAGCCAATGTTAAGCGTTACTAAGGTGGTAGTCACCACCCAGGTACCCACCATGAGTCAGCATGAGATTTAAACACCCTGACTTCAGCGTCTATGAATTTAACTCTCTGCCATACATAGTTCAGAGATGGCAAAGCCTAGTTGATGTAAGACTAATTCTAGAATGGGTGAAACCTACCTTCCCGCATTGAATAATGAAAGTTACTCTGCCAACTCTGTGCCAATGGTATCTGACTCATTGGATTTTTTTTTTTTTTTTTTTGGTTTTTTTTGGTTTTTTGAGACAGGGTTTCTCTGTGGCTTTGGAGCCTGTCCTGGAACTAGCTCTGTACACCAGGCTGGTCTCGAACTCACAGAGATCCGCCTGCCTCTGCCTCCCGAGTGCTGGGATTAAAGGCGTGCGCCACCACCACCCAGCTGACTCATTGGATTTTGTTTTTTTGTTTTTTTGTTTTGTTTTTTTGAGACAGGGTTTCTCTGTAGCTTTGGAGCCTGTCCTGGAACTAGCTCTGTACACCAGGCTGGTCTCGAACTCACAGAGATCCGCCTGCCTCTGCCTCCCGAGTGCTGGGATTAAAGGCGTGCGCCACCACCGCCCAGCACTCATTGGATTTTATGAGAATTAAATGCATGTCTTTATGATGTACTTAGAATGTTGCCTGGGGCATAGCAAGCTCTGGGTAAGTTTTTTTTTTTTAAATTGTCATCTTACTATGGACTTTAGCAGATATATATTAAGAAAATAATGGTTCTCTCTACATCCATAGAGCTAAATGCCTACGAAGGGCAAAGTTCAGTAGCATGTGAGGTTCATACTGCACCTAGCTCCCTGTGTCTCCTCCAAGTCACCTATACCTTCTAAGAAGCAGGAAACAAGCGTGTCCCTGCCCACAACCGTGTCGCCCCTCCTAAAGCACTAAGCTCACGGCTATGCTCACATTAACCCCAAGACCAAATTGCCACCAAGTCGAATATTCTCTCCCTTTTGTCCATCCAGCCACCTCATCTCGAAGAGCAAACCAAAAGTTAAACAGCAGATATCCTAACAAACTGATCCATGCCCGAGCTTTGAACCATCAGAAACTCCTGCTAAATGTACCAAAAAGAATGAGCGTCCAAAGTCAAATATTTGCTTAAAATGTGAAATTATAAAAGCTATGCTCTAATGCTGACCTTCTCGATGCTTTCCAACTTCATGGGCCTCTCTCACTTGCCTGAGATGCTCAAGGATCAGGAAGCCATGAGCGCGCATGTTCCTGAGAGCTCTCGAGGGCTTGCTCCTGGTTTGCGCTCCTTTCCACATGCTTGCTCCCGGCTCGCGCTCCTTTCACACACTTGCTCCCAAGAGACTCTCGTTTCAACAGGTGACTTGGAGGAAGGCTGAGAAGGCTCCCCTGCCATAGGGACTGTGGTGTGCTGGTAAAGATTTCAGAGAGGAGGGGAGTAGAGTCCAGAATTGGAGAGAAACCTACACAAATGGCTAGGAAAATGGAATGCCCAACAATGGCGGTGGGTTGAGGGCGTGGCTACCGCCAAGTGTAACTCCTCCCTGGAGCAAGGCCTCCTTTCTTAAACACAATGACGTCATCAGGGGGGGTCGGCCAAGTAGTGGTGTCCCTGGGATCAGCTGGCGTTTGCTTTCGTTTCCAAGGTACATCATTCTCATGACTCTCCAAGACCGCAACGAGAAGCTCTTCTACCGAGTGCTGACCTCAGACGTGGAGAAATTCATGCCCATTGTGTACACACCCACGGTGGGGCTGGCCTGTCAGCAATATGGTCTGACCTTCCGCCGTCCTCGGTGAGTACCTACTAAGGGGGCCACCGAGAGGCTGGCCCGTAGAGGGTGAGAAATACTTTCCAGTGTCCTTGTTTCTTGACTGTTAGAGGCTACGTTAGAGTCAATGGCCCAACAAGGAGACATTTGATTTTAAACATGTGCTCGGTAAAATAACGAGCACCAGCCTGGAAATGAACTGAGAAGTTAGCAAGGGGATATTGAATCTTCGCCACCTCCAAACGATAAGCGTTCAACATGTTGCTCAGAGGAGTAGTTCCTACTGTTTTCAGTCCCCACCTGCCACCTCTCCATGTCCTTCCCCTTTTCCTGTTCGTCTCCAACATACCTACAGACCTCTGGATAATTGAGGACAATAAATAGCCCTGGACACCAAACACACGCTCTCTTCTCAGCCCTTAAATCACTATCCCTCCATTAGAAGTTGACTTAGATTCAACAGAAAATGTCACTCTATAGGCAAAAGCTAGGGCATCACATTTTCTCCTAAAGCCAAAGGATTTGAGAGAAGTTTTCTAAAGAAATCATTTTTGTTTTCATTTTTAGTACTGGAAAAAAAATATATATGCATAAATCTGTTTGTGCCAGAAAAATAGGAATCATCTCAGTAATTCTCGGTGCAAGGTACCTGATCGTTGTAACGACATAGTTCTTGCATTTACAACAAAAGAAGGGTCTAGATATGTATATGTAATAGGATATCATATAAAGCCATTATAAATGTACAGTATCCTGCAAACCAGTAGTTGTCAACCTTCCTAATGCTACAACCCTTTAATACAGTTCCTCATGTTTTGGTGACCCCCAGCCACAAAGTTATTTTTGCTGCTACTTCATAACTGTAATTTTGCTACTGTTGCGAACTGTAACATAAATATCTGTGTTTTCCAATGGCTTAGGTGACCCCTGTGAAAGGGGTCATTTGACCCCAAAGGGGTTGTGAGCCACAGGTTGAGAACCCCTGCAAAACCAATGCATGATTGACATTTATAGAGTAGTTATAAATTAGATTTCTCGCTTTGCTTTGTTTTCATTTGTTATGTTTTAATTTTTTATTTTATTGCTTGCTTGTTTTTTGGGGGTTGTTTGTTTTCTTGAGACAAGGTTACTCTGGGTAGCCCTAGTTGTCCTGGAATTCCCTCTGTAGATGAGGCTGGTGTCGAACTCACAGAGCTCTGCCTCTTGAGTGCTAGGATTTAAGCAGTGCGTCACAACCACCTGGTGTGGCTAACTGTTTGAAGACAGGTTCTCCTGTGGCCCAGGCTGGCCTGGAAATTCACGATACAGCAAAACTGCGTCTTCTTGCTTCCACCCCTTGCCACCACACTTGACTACAGACCACTTTTGAAAGCCTGTGTTATACAGGGAACATGTAATCATAGGCTCGGGACTGCTTCTTCTCAGTGGTGCTGGGCTGGGACAGACGATAGCAAAGGACTGGGATTTGAAAGAGTTATCTATGTGGAAGGCCGTGCCTAGGTAAGACATCTATTGTCGACTGCTCCAAAGCTCGGGAAACATCCAGAGGAGGGAGTGGAAAAAGTATATGAGCCAGACGCTTGGGAGGAGGGTTACAAGAGCATCTTCTGGACGTGACAGGGACGTTTTCTTCATAAGCTCACTGTAGCTGCAGTAGCGGGGTCGTGACTTTGTGTCATACACATAAAAGGAGTTCATGAGGCTCTGCCCATCACTGAGGAACTATGAGCAGATAGTGGGTGCTGGGGGTGTGTCGTTTTCTTTAGTGGTAGAGCCACTGATAAGATGCCCATATTCCAGTAAATAACCCCAAGGAGCACCTGTGCAAATAACTTCATTTAAAACTCAGTGAGTCAAAAAGAAGGAGAAAAGACATCAAAGTTGGGGGAAAGGAGGAGTTTCCAAGGGAGACAGAGAAATGAGAGTCATGGGGGTGACTTAAGCAGAAGTTCAGAATATCCATGTCTGAAATTGTTAAAGCATAAATAGTAGAAACAAAACAATCTGCTAAGGGAAAGGGGAGCACATGGGGGCCCAGGGAGTTAAGAGAAAACTAATTAAGGTCAGGAAAGGACAGAAATGGGAACCAATCCAGCCACTAAGCTGACTAGATCTCCCTGGGTCAATAGGGGGCGTGAGGAAGGCTGGTGCTGACCTGGTAGAAGCTGTGATATGGTGAAGGGGAGGTTTTTATTATATAGATGGGGAAGAAAACAGCCAGAGGCATCTGGAAGAGTCCAGAGCAGAGAGAAAGTAGGCTGAACACGCCAGCAGACGGGGCCTGGCCGTGAGAGAAAGCAGGAGCCGAGCAGAGAGGGAGAAGCATAGCTGAAATAGCAGGGCTATACGGAGAAATGAGTCGCTGGGGAAACGGGCAGGAGCAAGTGTGGGGTGGGAGGAGCGCAGAGAAGAACCAGGATGTCAGCAGGGAAGTACTCTTGATACCGAGGGAGCCAGGAGGCCAGCGTGAGCTTTGGTACGCTAATAGCACCTTAGATAGCCATTTGTCTCTTCGGCCAGGGATAAGGAAAATGGCTCCTTTGCCTAGTACCTAAAGAAGGCTGACTGTTGTCTAACCACCAGATTCTGGGGAAATAAAGTTTCCTTTGGGCCTGACAGACCTGACAGAGGACCATTTTGGTGAAATTTATGAACTGGGGAGCGGGGAAGGAAAACAAAACAAACAAAAAAAAAGACGCTACTCTTTTGAAAAGTTGTGTTGTTGTAGTCATTGGAAACTCAGGAAGAAATGCGGATCAAGAGGACTGTGTCTTTCCTTGGTGTGTTCTGACGTAAGGCAGGCTGGAGCAGTCTTGCTGGTGAACGTCCGATGGCTGCTTCCTTCCCATCCTTCCTGCTCAGCTCTGTGTCCCCCTCTGGTCCTGCCCATTACATTGTTTTGTTCTCTTTGTAGCCCCCGTTCCTATCTCTAAGACCTCTGTGTGTGTTTGCTTCCACCAAGAAAATGTATGAAGGTTTTCTCTTTATTTGTCTCGATACCAACCTTTGTTAGAAGGCGAGCCATCTGGCTCCCTGTGGCGGTTAAACCGGAGGTCTGAGGGTCTGGGTAGAACGGACAAAGATTTCTGTCTAAAAATGATGTCTCTTTGTTTTTTTTTTTTTTTTTTCGAGACAGGGTTTCTCCATAGTTTTTGGTTCCTGTCCTGGCACTAGCTCTTGTAGACCAGGCTGGCCCCGAACTCACAGAGATCCGCCTGCCTCTGCTTCCCGAGTGCTGGGATTAAAGGCGTGCGCCGCCATCGCCCGGCTTAAATGATGTCTCTTTTATGTGTTCAAAGGAGTTGGATTGACGGGGAGCGCTTCCTGGCTCAGGTCAAACCAGACTTGTGGTTCTCTAATGAATGAGCAATGGACAAAGCAGAGGTAGCAAGGTGGGGCTCCATATGTGCAGAACCAGGATCCTGAGCCACCTCCACCCAGAGAACATCTCTAGATACAGGTAGCCAGAGGGCTGCAGTGGGAGACACAGCGTGGGGGAGAAAATAGGTAACAACACCAGCAAAAAAAAAAAAAATGAACTGGAATTGGAATGATTGGAACGTGGAGAAAATCATAACTGTAAGGCCAGATACTACCCTCAGATCTTTACATATCTATTTAATTATCATCACACCCTCAAGGGGAGGCACTGTTATCTTCTGTAGAATGAGGAAGCTGAGACACAGAGAAATAAGTTACCCAAAGTCACACGGTGAAGCCAAGACTGGACCTGTGTACTTGGAACCAGAGTGTGAGCAAGAAACTGCCCCGCTGTTCACTGCACTGCCTCATAGTTGAGGACGGGGCACACACGATGGGCATTCAGGGCTCGACACCCCTGCAGTTCCAGGAATGATTGGCTGCCCTGGGTATGAGGTGATGATTATCTAGGTGCCATTTTCAGAGCCTCTCCCCAGAGGAAAGATCTAGTCAGGCCGTTGGCTTGCAGCTGGCTGAGGCTAAGGCAGGTTGAGGCAGACTGAAGTGTCTTCTTGGATTAGTCCTTCACACCTAAGTGTGTTTTCCACTAACCCTTCTTCAGATGACTGCCCAATTAGGTGACTGGACGGGTGACACCCTGAGCTGTTGCTCTGGGTTTCCATCTGGCCTCTTTCCAAGTGTCGATTTCACACCAGCCTTGCGTCCAAGGGAGCAGAGACTTCGGGTTCTGCCCTAGCCCTGAGCCTCCTCTGAGACCTGGCTTAGGATGACTTTGTAGATTAACATCTGAGGGAAGGACAGCCCCAGGGCCCAGAAGAGGAAAGCCAGGCCTTCTCAGTTTCTGAAATGATAAATAGTCCTGCCAGGTACTGTTAACAAAGAAACACTCTGTAGAAGGACCTGGTCCCACACCAAAGCTGATTAGGTCCAGCCAACACTAGAAATGGGGCTTCCAACACACCTCTACTCCACATCACCCCAAAACCTGGAAAGAAGGACAAGAATATATCCAGAGACCTAAAGCTTGAGTAACCCTATAAGGAGAGTGGTTATCCTTCATCCTTTAGTGCCTTTTCCCGGGAACAACCTCAGCCTGGGCTTCTGTAGGTCTGACTGGCAGGGGCACCCACTAATGGTTACTGGGAACAAGCGAAAGCTGGCAGGAGGCCTGGACAGATTTCAACCCAAAAGACAGGTGTCAAGAGGAAGCCAATATGGCAGCCAGGGTCCATGAGAGCTCTTCTCCCAAGCTACCCAGCCTTCATCAATGTTTCTGTACCTTCCTCATTCTCTTAGACCCCAGCTGGCGCACATACAGTTGTGGCTATAGCATTTTGAATCTCAGTGTGCCTGTAGGGATGGATGCAGGCGTTAATGAAAAAGTTATAATGATAACTTAAGACAGTACAGCAGACTTTATTCTAATGGAGGACATCGTCATAGGTATAGGGACCGCTGTGCAGACTCTTGCCTCAAGGGACAAGATTAGACTCAATTCTAACAAATCAAAACTGGGGATTATAACCAAGAAGTAGACTGGCCGTGGGTGGTAATAAGGTTCCAAGGTGATTGGATATCAAAGGTAGAAAACTTTCGCTAATTGGCTAAAGCCATTTGGCAGGATTCTTGCTCAGAGTGGGTTCTTCAAGGACAGAGAGTGAAGTCCACTGCCTGGCCTATCAGAAGAGACGGAGGAGCCTGACTAATGGTTGGGTTGACAGAGAATCTATCGGAGAGTTGGACTATGGAAAGTGGAAATAGCTCAGACTTTAAAGTGGGGCGATCTTAACCTCCAGTTTCAGGTCCTGATAACCTTGATAATTAGCATAGCAACCCCCCCCAGGCTTTTCTGTATGAAATAGGAGCAATGCTTATGCTGCATGGGACAATTTTGAGATTCCACTGGAAAGGGCCTGGCCATACGCAGTACTGGGAGCTCCCCGACTCACCATCCCTAGGATATGCCATCTGACTCAGTCACCCTCCGGTAATGGCTAGTTTTATGTCAACTTAACACAAATTGGAATCATAGCAGGGGCACGAGGGGAGAGGGACACTCAATTAAGAAATGCCCCTATAAGACCTGGCTGTAGGCAAGCCTGTAGGACATTTTCTCATTTCGGTGATTCATGAGGAAGGGTCCAGCCCACTGTGGGTGGTGCCATCCCTGGGCTGGTGGTCCTGGGTTCTATAAGAAAACAAGTTGAATGAACAAACCATGGGAAGGAAGCCAGTAAACAGCACTCCTCCATGGCTTCTGCACCAGCCCCCTCCCCTAAGTCCTTGCCTTGCTTGAGTTCCTGTCTGTCCTGACTTCCTTTGGTGATGAACTATGATGTGGAAGCAGAAGCTGAATAAACCCTTTCCTCCCCAGGGTGCTTTGGTCATAGTGTTTCATCACAGCAATGGTAACCTTAACTAAAACACCACTCATCAGATCATGGGCATCTCTGTCCTCTGAAACGCCGCTATTATCCGTGGTTTGGTCCAGATGCTAAACAAAATTATCTGTAGTTTTAAGTAACAAAGTCATTAGCAAGTACCTACGAGGACTAAGAGAAAAAGGAGGGCTGAGTTTAAAAAAAAAAAAAAAAAAAGTTGGATGCTCTGTGGAAAACACCTAAAGATTTATTTGATTTGAAGAAGATGACATCCCTTGGCCCTGAGCCAAGCCACCATCCTCCTCTGCAAATAGATCTGGTTCTGCACCCAGGCCAGTATTCTACACACACAGGATATGAGGAGCTGTCATTTATTGGATGCTTACAATGTCTTTGACTGGGCCCGAGGCGAGGAACTCCCACAAAGCGCTTGCTATTTTACTGAGAAAGAAACTGGAACTAGCCTAACCAAGGTCTTACAGCTAACTCGGAAGCAGTTCTCTGCGCTCTTTCTGTATCTGCAGGCCAGCTTCCTATAGCCATGGTAAATGCGATGTTTGATAGATAAACACCTGCCTTCTTGTAAACTCGCTTGCACAATGGACTGGCCCAATGCCTGTCACCCACAGTATAACCTTCTGGAAGTCTCCTGTCCCTTCTCAGACCTCAATTTCTTTGTCTGCAGAAGGAGGCGTTTTTTCTGGGGATTTCGAGTGTTAATCTTTACCCTGGCCATCTCCAGCTTGTGGAGCAGACTGGAGCACTGGAACGGTAGAGTTACCGCTAAGGTTTGTGGTATTTGAGATAAAAACGGAAGGCAGGTGAAAACACATTCTTTGCATTTTCTGACAGGAGAAAGCTTGCAGGCTTATCTTCAGGAGTGTCATTTTCCCTGAGAGCTCTGATCCGCAAGTGGGCACTTATCCAAACAGACCAGCTGGGCACACCAGCATTGTTAAGTTCGGTTTGGTGCTGTGACTTGGAAATCCCTGCTGGAATGGATATAAGGCCTGAGGAGCCTCTCCAAGGGACATTGTTTAGCTATTATTTGAGACAAATGTCTCAGGGAGTACACTAAATAGTTCATCCATCCCACGTGACTAAAACAGTCCAAAGCAGAGAGATGGGGGAGAGAGAAAAATTACTGCGTGTCTAAATGACATGGACTTCAGTCGTAGAGAGAATTGGCTTATTCTTTTTATCAAGAATTGGCATTTTTAAAGGGACTACATGCTTAGTTGTATGTGACCTGCCCAGGAGTTTCACCTCCAAAGGAGCAGCTTGCTCTGTGGACAGGACTGAAGGCACTCCTTAGCCATCTGTGAGTTTGACTGTAGAAGGCTGGGCTTGGAGGTAGGAACCATGGATCAGACCCATGTAGACACAAACATTGCATTCTCCTTACTTAAGCTGGAGCCGTTCATTAAGTAGAACGGGCTGTACTCGCTTTGACTTCCTTTGGCCAAAGGCAGATTTCCCTGACCATTTAAACAAAGTGATTTTGTTTCTCTTTGACTGGCTCTGTCCTCTTCCTCCTTTGTCCCTGGCAAACCCTGCCACGGTGATCAAAGAGTTATTATGGGGGGGAATTTCCTCAGTCAAACCAGGAAATACGTACATACAAGCAGGAGTTGAGCAAACCTTTCTTCGAACAACCTTGATCTCCCATTGACCTATAAAATGTACCAAAGGCTGTGTTGACTCACATTAAGTTTAGTTCGAAAAGAGTCTCAAGCAGTGCAAATGTTCTGGAAGGTTCTAGGCTAGAAGAGGACTAGCCAATTACTAGCATAAAACTTCTCAAAGAAAATTAAAAGTTGCCTTGCCATAAAGAGCGCACCTTTGCTGGGCAGTGGTGGTGCATGACTGTAATCCCAGTACTCAGGAGGCAGAGACAGGTGGATCTCTCTGAGTTCCAGGTCCAGCCTGGTCTGCAAAACAAGTTAGATTAGAGCCAGAGCTATTACACAGAGAAACCTTGCCGAAAGAAAGAAAGAAAGAAAGAAAGAAAGAAAGAAAGAAAGAAAGAAAGAAAGAAAGAAAGAAAGAAAGAGGAAAAAACAAGAAAAGAACCCCCCTCACTTAGCCCACTCGCAGAGTTATTATTATTTTATTTCCTGGCATTAGACCATTACAGCTATGCAGATCTTTAGAGATTTCCCCTTGTCTTCATGGGTAACGTTAAACTTTTTGAATGTGTTTCTTAGAGACTTTGTTTTTTAAATTTAGTGTGTGTGTGTGTGTGTACACTGGGATTTGCCTGCATATCTGTGAGGGTGCCAGATGCTCTAGAACTAAAGTTACAGACAGTTGTGAACTGCCATGTAGTTTCTCAGGGCCTTGGGTCTGGGATGAAGCGATGGAAACCGAGGCCCTGAGAAGTGGGTGTCTACAGTCCGTACAGGTGGAGGTGGGTTGTCAGACTGTGGAATGTGTTCCGATGCACTTGACACGTGGGAAGCAGAACTCGGGCCCCTGAAACACAACACTGAGCTGGATCATAACTAACACTCCTGAATTCCCGTGTTTTTATCCACTGGCCGGTCCTGTGATGGTCAAGTTGCCTTCATTATCTCTGAATCTCACAACAGCCCCTTCGAAGTCAGAGTATATTGTGTGTCCAAGAGAAGAGACTCAGAGGTAGAGGGAGGCGCGCCCAAGACCGTGTGCTAGCAAGTTGCTGATCTCAAGCCTATGTGGATACTGTCCCAAGGCCTCTCCCTCCTGCATTGCTAAAATCCAGTGTTTCTCAATCTGTACTCTTTTTTTTCAATTCTAATTATTCTAATTATTTTATTTTTTTATTTTATTTTATTTTTTATTTTTCCATTCAAAAATTTAAGGAGGAGGCTGAATCTGTATTCTTAAAAAAAAAAAAAAAATACGGTCAACCCCCTCTGTGCCTAACAACAACAAAGCAAACACTTCCCTAGGCTAAAGGAAATTAGCAACAGGTACCTACAGGAGTCCATGCATGTGAGTCTCAGGCTGTTGTCCCTTACGATGAAGCAGGGTGGGGTAGGGCTGTGTTAAGGTGCTTGGTTATACAACCCCAGAAAGAAAGTCCAGGTTCTTCCCAGCAGCACAGGCAGAGCACACAGCAAGGCCTTCAGGGGTCTTCTGCTCCTACACTAAGTTGGGATCCGAGTCTTTACCAGCCTTTACATCTTAAAATCCACCTCTGACCAACATAAACCTTCCCTATGTGCCCCTGCAGCCCATTCTAAACACTGTCAAGCAGCTCCCTGACTCAGGGTTCCAGGACAGGATGTGGAATTAGCCTCCTAAGAGGCCTTTGAATAGGAGGCCCGTATCTCCCCAGGAAGCCGTAGGTGGAACCCTGGATGGGAACAGATTGGTTGGAATTGATTAGCTCTTAAAAGCCCCGTGAGTTCTGCATGTCTGTAGTTTTGTCTCCCTGCACAGCATACAATGGCAGGGTCACAGATCCATAAATCAACCAGCTCAAACTATGGCTAAGAAAGGAAGTGACACCCTGATTACCAGTGGTACAGATCAGGGCAAGTGACAGGACACCTCTTCTAAATCTTTTCTGCCCTCCATTCTACGGACATAGATGCCGTCTGTGAATTGTAGCCGTATGTGTTCGTATATAGTACATCAAGGCTTTAGGGTGGACCCAAATACAGTCCTTTAAACTACCCTGTGAAGCAGGGAAACCCACTTTCACACAGGAAAATAAAGAACTCAAGACCGTGAGTGCCCCCCCCCAAAGCTGTACAAATAACAAAAGAAAAGAACTGAGGCCAGGCCTAGGATTTATAGCTTCCTATTCGCCACTCAGAACTGCTTCCATAAACAGATCTTAGAATTCCAACGGGGCAGCCATATTTGTTTGCTAATGGATAAAAATAAACATCCTACACCCCATAGGTCCTTCTTGGTGGTACTTAGGAGCTGGAAGCAGGGGTGGATGGATGGAAGATACACAGAATCTTTTTTTTACTGATAATTTCTGATAGAAACAGAGGTGTGAGTTGCTGTTATATAGTTGCTGTTATATATAGCTCCTTAAGCCCAAAGAGCTATGACTTGTAATTTTGAATAATTCAGTCTTAAATTTGTTTAACGTGAATGTAAAATGTGGCTTCATTCATTTAAGAATTTTCAGGAAGAATGTTTGCACAGGGCATGGTCAATTTTCACTAAGTGTTCCTGTGGTTAAGTTGTATTTAAGCACTAGGAAAAGAACATTGCCGGAATCACAAGAAGTTTCTGTATTAGAGGGATAATTAGAGAATAGACTTTCTCCATTGTTTGCAAAATAATGAGGTCCTCAAATCTTGCTCCATCAACTGGAGAGAAGTAAACTGCTGGAGTGGAATAAGGTCATGGCCCACGTGTCCCGAACCCTTGCTTCTGGAGGTCTAATAACAATGGTCAATGTTCAACACAGATGAGCTTGAAAAAATTGCCTTGTCTCCCAGTACAGGGTAGACTCCGGGCGAGCCAATCAGTACCTCTCTTGTGCAGTCAAGCAGAGAGACATAGACGTGAAGTTGTCATGGTGACCCTTTTACTTAATGGAAGAATAGATGAAGCCTAAAGACCCTCCAGCTTCAATGGGGATAGGAGGAGGGGTGTCCAGGAGTGAGGAGCAGGAAAAAAAAAGATATCTCTAATCAAAGAAAGTACAAAGAATTTAAATTCAAGTAATGGTAGAAGAAAAACAGAAAGAGGGCTGTGTAAAATAATGGCAATGATAAGCAATTAAAGGATCATTATCATCAAAGTGAGAAGGTGCTTGAGAGTGAATGACCCAAGCCTGGTGTAAGGTTTCCTACGAAACTACTTACGAAAATTACACACTCCAGTCTTCTCTCTCAAGATCCCAATCCACCATATCAGGAGAGGACCCAAAATGACCCACAACCAACCCTGCTGCAGGAAGCTTATGGCCTGTGTATTATAAACACTGCTCCAGCTCAACACAGAGCACCAGACAGCTGACCCAAGCAGGAGCCCACCCGGTGCTGGCGCCTCATGAGAAAACAATCAAGACTGTTTTCTCCTTAAGCCTAAGTTTTAAATCAAAACAAAAGCAAAGTTTGATTACTAGGTGATTGGTAAGTTTTTCCCCCTCTCTGAATCAACAACTTTAGTTAGTCTGTAGTATTTTTTTCTTTAATCTATCTGCCATATGTTTTATTAATGGATGAAAACCACAGACGTTTTCTATGCCCAACTACTCTCTCTTCTTATCCCAATAAGTCTCTGCTTACACGAAAGTCTACCTCAAACACCTGTCCTTTACAGCCTCGGCTTCTATCCTCCAAGCTCATTTGTAAAATGCTTTGTTCCCCGTTCTGAGTCTGTGGACAGTGTCCTCTGGAATTCTCTGCTGCAGAAATCACCTGTGAGAGCCCAGCGCCTCCTCTCAGATCTGCCTGGCGCTCTCTGCTGTGCTGCCCCAGGGAGCGCTGTGTCTTCATCTGTGTATATGTTTTTCTCTTTCTTTAATATCTCCTGTGCTCTTCACCATATGAGAGAAGTAAAAGGATGGATGGATGGATGGATGGATGGATGGATGGATGGATGGATGGATGGATGATGGATGGATTGAATGGATGAATAGGTTGGATGGATGGATGGATGGATGGATGGATGGATGGATGGATGGATGGATGGATTGAATGGATGGATTGAATGGATGGATTGAATGGATGGATAGATTGGATGGATGGATGATGGATAGATGGATGGATGAATGGATGGATGGATGAATGGACTGAATGGATGGATAGGTTGGATGGATGGATGGATGGATGGATGGATGGATGGATGGATTGAATGGATGGATTGAATGGATGGATTGAATGGATGGATTGAATGGATGGATAGATTGGATGGATGGATGATGGATAG
>NC_022023.1:6129556-6190423 GCF_000317375.1 Microtus ochrogaster
TTTCTCTGTGGCTTTGGAGCCTGTCCTGGAACTAGCTCTGTAGACCAGGCTGGTCTCGAACTCACAGAGATCCGCCTGCCTCTGCCTCCCGAGTGCTGCGATTAAAGGCGTGTGCCACCATCGCCCGGCTCTCAAGTATTTTCATAGAGGGTTCAGTAAATAATTCTTGAAATAATTTATAAGTGTAATTGAGGCCAAGAAACAAAAAGAATAAGCCTGCTGTGTCTCCTAACACCATAGTTTGACTTTTCATAGTAGCTTCCAAAGCAAGTGAAAGTTGAGAATACCATTAGATAGTTGTCCGTCATGAGGCTGAAGGTTAGCTGTGTGTACCTAACATATCCTAACACAGGGACAAAAGAAGAAGGTTGCAAGCATTTGGCTTGTTTGTGCAGAATTTAGAACAAGCCCACTGTTATGTAGCCCTGGTCACAACATTCCTCCACTGATGGTAGAGCCCAGGCACAGAGCCTCCTGGAGGCTAGCTTGCATGAAATAAGAATTATAAAAATAACTTTGCTTACTGAAAATTCACTAAATATGGCACTTATTTGTATCAGATCAACTTTGCATACTTATCTTTTACCTCATTGGTTAACATTTAATCCATGATTATTATTTGTTCAATTTCATTTGTTTGACTTTTGTAAGAAACAAGTTCTTGTTATGTAGCCCAGGCTGGACTTGTATTCCCTGTCTTTCAAACTCCTGATCCTCCTGCCTCCATCTCCCTTACACTAGAGCGTAAGCAAACACCATTAACACCTAACCCAAGTACTATTCATGGGACTCTTGTAAATAGGACTTTTCCTAATTTCTTTTTCTACATAGCTTATTGTTATTTATGGAAATAATACTGATTTTATAACCATTTTGTGTTCTTCAACCTTACAGAATTCATTCACAATTCTAATTTTGGGGCAATAATCATTAAACCTTCTTGATGAATTAATTCCTCTACCATCATATAATAACCTTCTGTATCTCTTTTATATAATTTTTGACTTACGGTTTACTTTTTCTGATGTAAGTATAGCTACCGCTCCTTTTTGATTTCCATTTGTATAGAATAGTTTTTCTACTCTCTCACTTTCAGCCTGTTTCCTTAAGAGTACAGTGAGTCGCTGGAAGGAAGTATGTGTCTGATTTCTTTGTACTTTATATATTCAGAAATTCTCTAACTTTTGATTAGCAAATTTGATGCATTTATGTTTAAAATAATTATCAATGGGTAAGGACTGCTACCATTTTGCCAACAGTGTTCTAGTTCTGACCTCTTTGATCTTTTTTTGTATACCTTACTATAGCCTCCTGTACTCTGCTAGTTTTTTGGGGTTCATTTGTTTTTGTTTTTCTGGGGGTGTGTTTCTAGGCAAGGTTTCTGGATGTCCTAGAACTTACCCTGTAGTCCAGGCTGGCCTTAAACTCACAGAGTACTGAGATTAAAGGCATGTGTCACCACTGCCCAGATTCTGATAGCTTTTTTGTTTTGTTTTTTGTCTGTGGTTTTGTTTATTTGGTTTTGTTTTGTTTAGTTTTGAGACAGGATCTCACTGTGTTTCCTTGGCTGGCCTGAAACATGCTATGTAGACCAGAAGGGCCTCAGACTCATGGAAATCCATCTGCATTTGTCTCCCAAGTGCTGGGATCAAAGATTTGTGCCATCTCATCATGCCCATATGGTTTGATAGCCTTTTTATATTGAAATATTTTGAGTCTTCAAAGAATTATATTCTTTGACTCCAAATGCAACAAGCAGTGTGCTCACTGTTTACCATGAATTCTCCTTTGGTTTCCATATTGTTGGAGGAGAGTTACCTGTTTGTCCCAGCCACCTAGAGAACCAAAATAACCACACAGAAACTGTATTAATTAAATCACTGCTTGGCCCATTAGCTCTAGCTTCTTATTGGCTAACTCTTACATATTAATTTAACCCATATCTATTAATCTGTATATCACCATGAGGTTGTGGCCAACCAGCAAAGTTTCAGCACGTCTAGCTCCATAGTGTCTCCCTCTCCGCCTTCCTTCTCCCAGCACTCAGTTCAGTTTTCCCCGCTTATCTAAGTTCTGCCAACAGGCTAAGGCAGTTTCTTTATTCATTAACCAATAAAAGCAACACATAGACAGAAGGACCTCCCACACCACCATATATAATTGTATTGTTCTCAATTTGCATTTTTGTTTTTTGATTTGTATGTGTGTTGTTTGTTTGTTGCTATTACTTTATAAATAAGAAAATAAGGCTCAAACATGACTGGTTGCCAAGGTGATGCCACTGCTACCATAAAGTCTGAAACATTGGGAAAACTCATCTGAACCTGTGCTCTCGGGCTTCAAAATAATAGCAGCATCTCACAGATGTAGAACTTTCCGTGAGGTCTGTTATCCCTGGGATGCAAACATTCTAGACATTTCAAAGCACATCCTTTCTTGGCCACTGACTAGTCTGATCTGAGTGTTCTGGGATTTCTTCCTTTAATGATTTGAGTAGTTTGAAGGCTAAACTTGGTCAAAACCACAAATTGGGTCAAACATGTCTTTCCTAATTAACAGCATCAGCTGAGTGGTGTTTTGGAGACAATAGTTCCAGGCGCTTCACTGTCTCTTACATTTGCTTTGCTTCCATTGTGGAAGGTCTCTGGGATTCAAGTGTATTCAAGTTCCCAGTGAACTTTTGTCCTCTTGGAAACTGTGTTCCTCTCTCTCTTATTAAATTCCAGCTTTCATGACTAATTTGCAGTGGCGGCCCCAGAAACGCTCATATGATAAACGAAAGAGGTTTGGGACTTTCGCTTACAAATTGCTTCAAGATAGGCCTCCATGCCTACTCTTAGAATTGCCTCAGAAACGCTCACACGAAATGCATTTGAGTTTTTATAGCCTTTGCATGGGGGCCTGTTGTGTCAGGGTGTCTCCACGCGCTGGTGAGGGCCTGGAAACTGCAGAGATTTATGAGCCAGTGGAAAAGGTCTGTGTGAGGACTTCTTCAACCTGTCTTGGGAAAGCAAGCAGAGAGGATGTTTTTCTCCCTCTCACACAGATGTGTAAACAACTGACTGACTCACTGGCTGCCTCTGAGTCAGGACAGCGATCACGGGTTGATGAGTGTTTGCTTCGAATATCAAAATTCTGAGTTAGAACGCATTCCAAAAACCTTATTTCCCAGAGAGCCCAATTCGCCAGCGGCTGGAAGGAGACAGCAAGGAGTTTGGTTTATAAAGTACAGACATGTGTGAGCCTTTGCCTCCTTCATGGCCAGGAAAGAAAGCAACAAGTGTGAAATGTGACTTCTCGGAATAAAGGGACTCTGGGGTCTGTGGTAATTATTTCTGAAAGAGTAAATATTACGATAGGAAAAGAAACTCCTTTGTACCCACTCTTCTTGGGTTCCTTGGCATATCTGAATATTTCAAGTCATGTTTGAAACTATATTAACCTTCTGGGGTCTAATTGGAAGCATCTGGAGCTGCAGAGTTGGCATTTTCTGATTCCATGGTCATTTTCTATGTAGACTGAGCTGAAATGCCACCTGTGCGGCCTTTTCCTCCCTGCTGACCACAGAGGGGGCAGACAATGCGATAGCCGTGCAGGGCGGTCTGCTGGCTTCCCTGTTGGGAGGCTTTTTATGGAAACCTGCACTCCTTAGCGTTTGCATGCCTTCCAGACCTCCTCGGACCCATCTCACTCAGAGAATGTGGATGGAGACATTCCTCCCCAACCTATGGAATTCACCTCAGCAATTTTCTGCTGCCAGATCCATCTTGCAATCACCCAAGAGGCTAGAGAAATATATCCTATTTGCAAAATCCAGAAAGGCCAAAAATGAATTTTAAAAAAATAATCACAAACTTCTTAGGAGTTTTCTCTGTGTTAAGAGAAGCATATCTAAACTTCAGCCATATACAGGAAGCAGAGTAGCTTCTCACCTGCTTTTGTACATTGCTCTGACTCCTTTTTGTTGTTGGGTGTATTTTTGTGTATGTGGTGTGTGTGTGTGTGTGTGTGTGTGTGTGTGTGTGTGTGTATGCATGAGCGTAGGTATGTGTTTGCTGTGTGTGGTGTGTATGTGTGATATGTGTGTGAGTGTGTGGTATGTGTGTGATGTGTATATGTGTGTGATATGTGTGTGTGTTTGGTGTGTGTGGTATGTGTGTATGTGTGTGATGTGTGTGTTTGTGTGGTGTATGTATATGTGTGTGAGTGGTGTGTGTGTGGTGTATGTATATGTGTGTGAGTGTGTGGTGTGTGTGTGGTTTGTGTATATGTGTGTAATATGTGTGTGTGAGTATGGTGTGTGGTATGTGTGATATGTGTGTGCAATGTGTGTAGTGTGCATATATGTGGTGTGGGTGTGAGTGTGTGTTTGGTGTGTGTGTGGTGTTATGTGTTGTGTACGTACATGTGGTGTGTGTGTGTGAGTGTGTGCTGTGTTTATATGAGTGTATGTGGTATGGTTGGTTATATGTTCAGTGTGTCGTATATGTGTGCTGTGTGTGTCATGTGGTATGTGTGTGGTGTATGTGTATATATGGTGTATGTGTGTGTGGTGTGTGGTATGTGTGATCTGTGTGTGTTTGGTATGTGTGTGTGGTGTGTCTGTGTGGTGTGGTGTGTGTATGTGGTGTATGTGAGGGGTGTGGTAGTGTGGTGTGTGTATAGTATGTGTGCTGTGTGTATGCAGGTACATGTGGATACCAAATGTTAATGCCAGGTATCTCCCTCGGTTGTTGCTCATGTGATTTTTTTAACTAAAAAAATGTGGGGGTGAAACTGGCACGATGTCTAAGTGGGTAAAGATGCTGGCTGCAAATGCCTGGCAATCCCAACTGAGCCCCAGAACCCACATAAAGGTGAAAAAGGAGAACAGACTCCATGAAAGTTGTCCTTTGACCTCTGCACATGTACCCCCATAATAATCAAAATTGAAAAAAACAAAAAAAAAAACCATTGAGTTTTCATAGTTGGCGTTAAGTGTTTGTAGTGTGCTAGGTTTGCAGATCAACAAGTTTTGCAGAACAAAATGGAAAACAAACAGTGATTTGTGTCAGGGCACGTGGAGACCAGAATTCGCAGTTGCCCCATTTTTGAATCAAGGCAGGAAATTCAGTGTCCCTTAGGGGATCTGACCTATATTTTTTTTGGCATATATTTCTAGCGCAGCTTGGAACGTACCAAGAAGCTGTTTTCGATGGCATCGTGTTGATATGCATGGGTACACTCACATGGGCTGAGGGAGATGGATGTAATGATCCGAGCTTCATTCTAGTGATGACCCATCCAGGTGGATCTGGAGTTGAAACCCAGCTCTGTCTGGTTTCAAACCCAAGTTATTGCCGTGGTTCCAGGGATCTCTGTGAGCCCTGCCGGAATACAGGCAAAGAGTCCTAGGGTTTCAGGAGTTTTCTGTTCTACTGCCTTTGTTGGGAAGCAGATTGGGAAAGGTCTAATAATCTCATAATCCCGCAGCCAGTGGGAAATTCCTCCAACCCTGGCTTCACTGCTCCAGTCCCACATGCAAGGAGAGAATGCAACTGGCCTGCATCTGCCAGCTGAACTGTGTTTATACAGCTGCATAAGTGCTCACCATGGGAATCACTGGGAGGGGAGATAAGGGGAGAGGATGGTGCCTCCTTTTGTAGTGCTCAATCTACCTCGGGAAGCCCATACTACAATAGCCTGGAGGTGACGGAGAGAGGAGATGGCCAGTGGGCTTCCTGAGTCAGCTCTGCTCTCCCACACTGAGATATAGCTATGCTATTAATGCTTATCTTTAAACCTCCAATAATGGTGTTGTTACATACTCTATTGTGCTGGTTTGGGCTTTTCGTTTGTTTGTTCGTTTTCTGATCCTAACTCAGAATGGCCTCTGGACCAGAGCCGATTACATTTGTCTCTGTGTCCCATGTCCCCAGCACCATGTCCACCACAAAGCATAATACATGAAGCTATGTGGGTTGAGGTGATTCACCTTACAGGTGTGAGATCAAGAGATCCCTCTCCGCCCCAACGTCCAGTTGATGGTGTCACCTAGATAAAAATCATTGCCACAGCTATAAGCCTCTCTCCAAAGACAAGCCCACTCAAAGTTCACTGTCATCTAAGAAGGTCACCCAGTGGGTGGGGAAGAGCGCAAACCCATCCACTCCCTTTCTAACAGCCCACCTCAGAAGGAAGTGGAGTCCAAACAGGATGGGGTTGTCCAGGAAACAGGAACTAAGCTGTGGTGCTTCGGTGTGCTTAAATAATCAAACTGTTCCTCAGGAGAGAAAGTAAAGCCAACGTGACACACCACTGACACCTACCCTGTCTGTGGGCATATCCGTCATGCCCCCACAGGCCATGGGCACTGGCTTCACTTCATACTCTCTAGGTATGTGGCCTGCAGAGTCTAGAGGATGCCTCAATCTACTTCCTACACTTAGACTGTTTCTCCTGAGCACTGCTGATTCTAGGGAAAGTGCTGGTGGGCTTTTAAAATAGCTTCATGTGGCTTTTTCAAAGAACGGGTTGCCTTCCAGCCAAAACTGTGGAGAATGGAGGTTCTCTGTCAACAGCGAGTCTTTGTTATGGAGTTGAAAGGGCAGGCCTCTCCTCCTGTGTGTGCTGCAGAGGTTCCCCCAATGCAATTGACCCTGTTTTAATTAAGTCTTCCTTTTATGTTGGACTTGGTGCCAAGAAGTCTAAACAAATGTTGTGGATTTCAATGGGTTTTGTTGTTCTGGGTTGTCCATTTATTTCCAGTTCTATTTGAAGACCTGTCGAAGGGTCACTCCCTGGCAGACCCTCAAGATAAGGGTTAAGAGACTTTTTCTCAAAAAAAAAAAAAACAATAACATCCTCAAGAGTGAACATTCTTTGTTTTGCTTTCTCTCTGGTGTCATTGAATTCTCAAAGTCAAGAAAAATTTTCTGCCTCCTAATGGAGACTGGAGACGGTGATGTCATTCATAGGCCTCTATTGGATGGGGGAGGCTACCCCTGTGTAGTGGGAGGGCCACTTCTTGGTCCCTGGCTGCTCAATCACACAGCCCCGAAATAATCACACAGAACCATATTACTTAAATCACTGCTTAGCCCATTAGCTTTCGCTTCTTATTGGCTGACTCTTACATATTAATTTAATCCATCTCCATTAATCTGTGTATCTCCACATGACAGTGGCTTGCGAGCAAAGTTTTGGCATGTCTGACTCTGGCGGCTCTCTGACCCCGCCTCCTTTTCTCTCAGCATTCACTTTAGTTTTCCCCATCTAGCTCTGTTCTTTTGCCCTATCACAGGCCAAGACAGTTTCTTTATTCTTTAACCAATAAAAGTAACACGTAGACAGAAGGACCTCCCACACCACCCCTGAATTTAGGAAAACTCTAACGGACATTGAACTTGATGTAGCTCAGTAGTCAAGTACTTACCTGTTCTCTATGAAGCCCTGAGTTTTTCCTCCGACAAATCACACGAACTGGGCCTTGGGGTATACGTCTATAATCTCAGCACACAGTGTGGTAGGAAATCAGGAACTAAGGTCATCCGCAGATGCATAACAAGTTTGAGGCTAGCCTGGGTTACACGAACCCACTTTATTCCTGCCCACGCCACTCCAGGACATTTCATCAAGACTTCCAGCCAACTTGGCCTCTAACACCAACCATCGCTCCTGACCTTAATCAGGGAAGCCTCTCCTCTATATTGTGAACTGCCATGAAGGCAGAGACCTAGGACTTTACCAGTTGCAGAGCCTAAATGCTAATTGGCTGCTCAGCCCTAAATGAGGTACTTAAATCACCCCTCCAGGGCTCCGAGAACCTTGTGCTCCCAGAGCCAGAGGATGGGGGAATGAGGTGTGACGTGCCATCGTATGAGCAACACAGAGCCACTGCTGCCACCATGACCTCTAGACAGCTGCAATCATTGCACAGGAACAGCCAGACAAGAAGAGAGAAGTGAGACTGCTTGCCCTGCCTGTTGAGGCTGAACTGTTTCCTATTGGTAGTCAGGAAAGGGGGAGTGACTGCCTTCAGTAGTGAGCCCACTGGTGACCCCCATCAGGCTCCCGTGCAGAGTCACCCGATGATCATACAGATGGCCCTGATTAAACCAAGTGAGTCACACAGTAAACTAAGAGTCCTTAATCTGAGAAAAATTGGTGGGGTTCATCTTGAGAAAAGCTGGGTGACAGTAGGAGAGGGTAGAGGAAGGGAGTAACCAGACTGGATTACAAACTCGTATGAAAAGATCGAAGAACCCACTTAATAAAAAATAAAAATAAGAATGAGAAAAGTTGGGAGGGGGAGGGAAATGGGAGGCGGTGGCGGGGAGGAGGCAGAAATCTTTAATAAATAGATAAATACAAAAAATTTAAAAAAAAAAGAATGAGAAAAGTTAGTTTAGAATTGGGAAGCATATAGAGAAGGAATTGTGTTGACCAGCTCCTCAGTGCTACCACACAAGAATCGGAGAGCTGGCTTCTTCAACCCCTAATGCTGCTGGAACAAGTTAGCACGAGCTGGGTGGCTGGGAACAACAGGAATGAATTTGTCACTCTGAGACAGTTTACTCTCTGGCCGCTGAAGGAAACAATCCCCCTCCGCCCTCCCAGGCCGCTGTTGTTTATTGGTAAACCTTTGCCATCCCTGTCTCCTAGATGTGGCAGTCTGGTCTCCTCAGCCTCCACCCCTCACCATCATTCTTCTTTATATGGCACCGTCTTCCCTTCTTCCGAGGCCAGCACTCTTCCAAAGAGAGGTCCCACCCTAATGACATCATCTTAACCGACTGTTCCATGAAGGCATTATCTCTAAATAAGGCCACGGATGTATGGGGTTAAGATTTTAACCTCTAAGTAGGGGTTCACACAATCCACGTTGCTTGGAGGAAGCCTTCACATAAACATCCTGAGATGGTACGCACTCAGTTTGTAAGTGTGAAATTCCAGGCCCGGATTTATGTTATTTCAGTACCGTATCGTGCACATTCATGCACACTCATCGTGCACAGGCCCAGATTAATGTCATTTCGGTACTACATTGTGCACACTCATCATGCACCTTCCTTGTCCCCAATGCATGTACTGCCTAGAGAGTACCTGTTGTGTGCGTGGCACCATGCCAGGCCACAATTTTATAACTATGAATAAGACAGATGCAGCCCAACCCTCCCTACACAGCAAATGGTCTCATCAAATAAGATGTAATTTGAAATATATCATTTCCTAGCCCTCATATACTCCATAGTATATTTTCAGTAATGGAATCTTCTTCCATGGCTGTCATCGTCGGAGTTCTAGCTGAGGGAAAGAAACTGAGAAGCCCTTCAAAAGGGTCGACCTCTCTCTCCTACTTTCACCAGATTGTCCATGTTTTGTGTGTGAGACATCCCTGGGAGAAGGTTGCTGATCAGAGTGGACCATGGTCATGGCATACTTTCCAACAAACAATTCTAAAACCTCAGTGGAACTGAAGAGATGGCTCTATAGTTAAGAGCACTTGCTACTCAGTCTTGAGGACCCATGGTCGAATCCCAACATCCATATCATAAGACTGGTTTCTAGGTCACATACTAATATTATTCTCCTCTGAAACCTCCTGAACCAGGCCCCCACAACTCCAATCACACTCGGCACCACTGTCGGCCATGTTCTTACTAAGATGCCCATTAGGCAGGATTTAAAGCATTCAACTGCTTTCCCAACCCAAAGCACCAAAGTCCATATTCCTCCAAATAGAAACATGGTCGGGCCTATCACAACAATACCCCAGTCTCCGGTATCAACTTTTGTCTTAGTTGGGTTCTTATTGCTGTGAAGAGACACCATGACCACAGCCACACTTATAAAGGGAAATCATTTAATTGGGATGGCTTGTATTCTCAGAGATTTAGTTCATTATCAGCATAGTGGCATGTAGGCAGACATGGTGCTGGAGAAGGAGCTGAGAGTCTTACATCTCGATCCATAGGCAACAGGAAGGAGTCTGCCTCACAGGTAGTGATTGGAGCTTGACTACACTCAACAGTGATACGCTTTCTCCAACAAGGCCAGGCCTACTCCAGCAAAGCCATACCTCCTAATAGCGCCACTCCCTTCGGGGACCATTTTCTTTCAAACCACCACATGCCCCCACCGGGCAATGACCCCTACATCAGAGATTTTCTGCCCACCGTACTTTATTTCTGACAACCTTCCTCTGACATCAGTAAAAGGCCCTGCAACTGCCAGTCATGGCTTGGGACAGACGGGCTGTCATTCTAGCCAAAAAGCCTCATTCAGAACCAGATTCTGGCATTTGCCAGGCATTTGGTAGGAGTCTTTTGCCTCCAGGATGTTGTGCCAGCATATGAGGCCAGACAAGCTGACCCATGAACTTACACGGCCAGCAACAGAAAGAGCTACCATTTGATGAGTTATACCAGACACTGTTGCACACTATTTAAATATGGACTGTCTTATTTAACCATTATAGCCAAGATAGACAGCAGATAGGACTGCTTCTTCCGTTTTGCATGTGGAGACCAGACGACCTAGGAGCAGAAAAGTAACGTGTGCGCAAGTGTGTTACCAGGACTGGCAGCATCAGGCCTCGAGCGCAGGCGCTGTGGCTGCAAAGCAGGCACATTAACCCCTCGTCTGTGCTACCCTCCCTCCGGAAGCCCTCTCTTATGCCTGATAAGCCGCGGGCAGCCTCCTTAGGCGGTGCCGTGTTTTAAATCCTCCAACCAGCCGCAGAGACTACCACGTTATTGCCTTTTCCAGATGGAGCCAAGCAGGACTGAAAAGGGAGCTTCCCGAGGCACCGGGGTACTCTCTCTGAGGTCACTGAGGAGGAATGCATTCCTAAGCTAATAACATCTTATGGAAATGGGAGGAACCGTCCCATCACCCGGTACCGTTGGAAATGTTTATTTCCCCTGAGTACGAAGTCGCTAGAACTGAAAATAGTTTACTGAGAACATTTTATAGGAGATTCTTTCTGAGAACACAGGAAACTTGGACAGCAAAGCGGCAGGCCCCGTTTGTTACACACATGAACAGAGAGGCAGCTTCAGCTCCTCTCTGCATGAGCAGTCTCTCTAAGGGGCAGTTCTTCAGGCTGTAGCCGGCAGAGAAAGCAAGCTTCAGGAACTTTCCTGCACCCACCTCAGCACGCACTCAGAACCCAGGATGCTTTGTGCTTCCTCTGAGCCTTCCTCGGGAAGGCTTTGCCCAGGCCCAGAATCCGACGCACTCTGAGGTCTTCAGCATGGCTGTGCCCATGCCAACAAGACACATTCACTCAGGATTTCTCTCTGCCTATAAGCCCTCAAGAATCCTTCTGGGGCCTACAATTCTTCTGTTGATTAGCACACTCCCTTGCCAACAAGAATCACAGAAAGAAAAAAACCTCGAAACCCACATCCAGAGCAGTCCTTTGCTATAGTTTATATGAACATTTTAAAAACTCTTAATACATTTCAGAAGGGGGAAATTTTATAGTCTGATCTCTGCAGCCCCGATAAATGCACTTTAGGAGAAAGAGAATGAATGAGCCATCAACATTTCATCAGGTCAGAAGTTTAAATGTAAAACTTCTCCCTCTTATTATCAACGAAGAGGGCCGATTTTAACGCACCGTATAATTTTAGTAATCACACTTTGCCTGTGTTTGCAGTTAGCTGCACACCGCTCGCTCTGCTTAGCTCTACACCAGAGCAGGACTGGTACCCATTCACACGCGTGCTCCATCCCACGGGGCCTCAGACCTTTCCAAAGTAGAGCCGAGAAGCCAGAAATGTGTCACGGTCATTGCCGTGGGTGAGATGAGTTCCCTAGGTGAGACATCAATAAATCTGGGGCTGGCACCTGGTTATCCTAGCGCAAAGGCATCGCCCTCCTTGTTAGTGCAGGACAGAAGCACTCGCCTACAGGGAGAGGCCTGCCTGCCTTTCACAGTTCTCAGCTGGAATAAGCCCTTGCGCAAAAGACAGATTAGCAAGCAAAAAAAATGGAATTTAACAAGTATAGCCTAAGGAGTGGTTAGGACTTCGAGCTCAAATATGGTTTTCGATAAAACAAAAGAAAGGAGGGTAGGGTCCTAAAGGACAGAGATGGCGTGATGACCACAGGTGAGGTGAGCAAGGGTTATCGGGAATTTTCGTTGTGATCAGGTGGGCAGGGTACAACACAGAAAAAAAAAAATATTCTTCTTCATCTGCTACAGGCTTCCGATGTTATCTGACAGCATTCTTAGCTTTCATTGGAATAAGAGATCTGTTAATACACCCCAAAGTATTTGCCTAAAAAAAAAATATCAGAGGATGTTAGGTCAGACACAGAGAACTAAAGATAGTGGAAGATAATCTGGCCACATTCCAACCCTCCGTAATCACAGTTTTAATCAGCTTGTAGAACACAGGTGTGGCTTTTGATTTTCCTGAAAAACCTCAGTTCACAGTGTAACAGCTCAAAACAGTCTCTAAGTGGAAGAGGCATATCCTGGGGGTGGCCTAGTCTGTTGTTCTTCACCTGGAAGCTATCATGAATACGTTAACTCAGATGCTTACACTGCCCCCTTCACAAGTAGAACCTGATCCCCCAACTCTTCAGCGCATTTCTTTCCCCTGGCGCACTCACCATCCTCTGTGCACTGACTAGCACTGCCCAGCACCACACACAGGGCACACACACAACTCACCTTGGTGCCAATTCACCTAGTTTCATCCAGTGGTTTTCCCGCCACTTGACCATCATCACCTGTTGGCTTACAGCTCCCTGTGTCCAGAGCTGATGTGCTCAGCACGGGTCACAAACTAAGCCCCAGGGGAGGGAGCTGAACGACAATGAAAACAGACACACAGTTTGTCCCGGTGATGCTTACAGTCTCATGAAGGCACGTTAGCCAAGGAGCCACACAGTAAACATACCAAGAACCTTCTACCTGGACTTGGAAATTTCCAGAATAATGAGAAGGAGTTAAAAGTGAAGAAGCATAGTGGCAGAAGAAACAGCCTGGACATGGCGGCACGGGGTCTGGAAAGGAAGCCGGTGTGACTAAGACTTGAGAATGAAAGGAATGAGTCAGCTTTATCTTGTCTTCCAGTCACAGTTGGTGAGAGGCTCAGTCTTAAATTTGGTCGTAGACATGTTAAATTCGAGTGCCTTTGACATACGTCAGGCAGGCAGTTAATAGAGGTCTAGAGCAATTCCTTCCAAGTTTGTGATGACTTTTGTCCCCTCTGAGGATAGTTGCTAATGACTGGAGATGTTGTTGTTGTTGCTGTTGTTGCTATTTTGTTGTTGTTGTTGTTGTTGTGTTGTTGCTGTTGCTGCTGCTGCTGTTGTTACAGCAGAGTAGAGGGTAGAGGTGTTTCTGGGTAGAGGCAAAGGATGTTACCAAAAACCCTGAAGGGCTCAGGACAACCTCACCCACACAGCAAAGAATTCTCTAACCCAAAATGTCAATAGCACCTAAAATGAGAAATTCTAGTGGCGATATCTTAAGGTCCGTGTCCAAATGCTTTTGGTGCTGATGAGATCACACAGAAGACTGAAAGTGGAGGACTGAGGGAAATATTGAGGGATGTTAGCACAAATACGACTGGGTGGCCAGTTTAAAAGAATAAACAAGAGGGCTGGAGAGATGGCTCAGTGGTTAAGAGCATTGCCTGCTCTTCCAAAGGTCCTGAGTTCAATTCCCAGCAACCACATAGTGGCTCACAACCATCTGTAATGATGTCTGGTGCCCTCTTCTGGCCTGCAGGCATACACACAGACAGAATATTGTATACATAATAAATAAATAAATATTTTTAAAAAAGAATAAACAAGAGTAGTCAGAGAAGGTGGAAAACTCAAAAAAAAGGAGACTCAGGGAAGCCAACATTTGGGGACAGGGAATTAGTGAAAGTATCAGATTCTATCAAGGAGACAGAGAACGGACTGGGGAAAAAGCTTGCTGCTTTTTTAGTTCTCAGCACCATCAACAGACAGCTCACAACTGCCTGTAACTCCAGCTCCAGAGAATTAAGCACCCTCTTCTGGCTTCCAGGGGTACTGCACACACACAGAGCACATACACACATGCAGACAAAACACTTACACACATAAAAGAAAAACAAATAATCCTTTTAAAAAAATAAACCAGAGGAGATGAAAGCTGGAAAGTATGCAATGCTTTCAAAATGGTGAAGCTATTGAAAGTTTAGTAATACAATGCTAATAAAAAACACACTACTGTGGGTGGAGAATTAGAGGGAGGAACAGCATGCAGGCAGCTTCTGAAGACAAGCTGGGTTTTCATTTTGGTTTAGTTTGTTTGTTTTTAGTTTAGTGATAGAAGAGAGAAGAAAGAATAGTTCTGAAAATGGATGGCATTCAGGACTCTTTGTGGGGGTTGCAGACATAGCTCAGTGGGAAACAGCCCTTTCCATCACATGTGAGGGCCCAAGTGTGATACCCAACACCTACATTTAAAATAAGCTGAGGGCACCAATGTGCAGCTGCCATCCTAGCACTAGGGAGGAACAGGCCAGGCTAGCTTAGGGGCTTGCTGGTCACCCAGTTCAGCCAAACGCTGTCTCAAAAAAGTAAAGTAGAAAATTCATGATTTCAATCTCTGACTCTCACATGCATGGGTGACAGGCATGTGTGTAAGGATCTCTCTCTCTCTCTCTCTCTCTCTCTCTCTCTCTCACACACACACACACACACACACACACACACACACATACACTCATTTTATCTTGAAAACCGAAACATAAATGATATAAGCACGTCATTATAATGGATATCTCTGGTATCCTGTCTTCTATAGATGCTGGATTATGTTTTGTTTCTTTAAAAAGTAGTCTTTTGTTCTAAGAGAGTGAACTAAACTGAATTCAAATTCCAAGCTCCGTCTGCCCAAATCAGCAAGAACTGAGGTCTCTGCTCAGTTCTTTGAGTTTCTTGCTGCAACCAATTGTATCGGTGCCCCTGCTACTGCCAGCCAACCAATGACAGGGCTTTTTATACCCAGGCTTGAGAGTCCCTGAAGTTTCTTCCCTTCCAATTTCCCCCTGCACTGCCCAGCTGCTCTTCCTAATCCCAACCCTGTTCTCAGGCACTCAATGTGTAAATCGGCCTTCTGTTGCTCTGAGTCATTTGAAGATGGGCTTGTGCCCAGGCAAAAAGCTGCAAAGAATAGCTCCTGCTTTCAAAGGCAGATGCTCTTGCCGCTTCTAGCACCATTTGGCCGAGCTCCCTTGCTGTAAACCAAAAACACATATTTCATAGCGTAGCGGTAATATAAATTGTTTATATATGAGTGACTTTATAATAATTGTCTTCAGAAGGGTTATCCTATGTCACTCCCAGAAGCCAGGAACCTTGTTACACTTCTAAAATGATGACGACTTGAGTGTGTAAGTTTTACGGGTCATCTCCTAATGTGAGAGAGTGAGAAGGGAACCCGCAAATGTACACATTCTCTCATCTCTAGCCCTAAAACAGAAGATTCGTATCCACTCCTTTGAAGTCTGTATTAAACATTCTAAGTCAAGTAGCAAGCTATGAAGCATAGCATGCTCTCTTATCTTACATTTGCAATTGCGCCCTCTGCCGGACTGGAAGGCTAAGTCTGAATTTGGTATTGTTAGACTCCCATGCCGACAGAGAAAAGTATTTCATCAAGCACCCCTCCCCTGCTTCCCTTCCCAGCTACATCTCAGAGGCCTGGTGCATACATATCTGAACATCCCAGCCCACATGTCCAGGTTCCGGTCCTGGCCATGTGCTCTGTGCTCTGGAGCAAGTACCTGGAGAGCAGACCCATCGCAGCTAAGGTAGTTGTGGGACTAGTGAGTCAGGGGATTCTGGTACCGGATGTAGAGAGAAAAGAAGAGAAGAGGCATTCTCTAGAGAAGATGGCTGCAGGCAGGCATGCCCTTGACCCAGCACACTCCTGATTCTATGGAGAGAAGCGATTGGGAAAGACACCAGGACTCTTCAGAGCATTGAGACAAAATCCATCTTCCATGGGGCTGGGGGAAAAAGTGGGCAATGCAGTTGATGCCGGTGCTCAGGGACTTTGCTTTGTTTCCACATTGACTGCCTGGCTTCTCTTTGTGTGCGTGTTTCTATCTCCTAGTGGGCTGTTCATCACCATTCATGACAAGGGCCACCTGGCAACCATGCTGAACTCCTGGCCAGAGGACAATATTAAGGTATGAACCTGCTTTTATTGCTATTGCCATCTGTATTGGTGTTATTTCTACCTATGAAACAAGCCGTTATGACACCAAAGGCAGGATACTTCCCGCCCTTCCCAGGCCCCGATCACAAACCAGCTAGAGCCACCACAAATGCATCACAGAAGAGATTTGCCTTAACTGCACAGCTAGGTAAAATTGCTCTCAGTTCATATTCGTCCAAAGAAATGCTTGCTATGTGCTGAGCTTCTGCTGAATGCACTGTGGAAGTAGACAGTTTCCTTGTGGCTGCAGACAGAAACCAAGCATGGCCCTCTTCCGGAGTAAAGGATACCTCATGATGAAAGCAGGACAGTAACACAGCAGACCGGCCAGGTGGACCCTGATTGAAGCCAAGTGGACCGCACAGAGGGAGCTGCGGTGATCACAGAGGTAGGAAGACTTTCATCTCCGACAGCTCTGAGGTGACGTCACGGGGAAATGACATGGGAACAGGACCTGAGGTTAAGGGTTATGCAGACATCGGTGAGGACCTGCTGCATGGAAAGTTTACAGCAAGCAGGCTTGGGTAGGTGTGCCCAAGTGGCACTGCGCAGAGCGACAAAGCCGAGCTGCCACCGCTTCCCAAATACCCAGTCTCCTCCAAACATGAAGGGGGAAAAGGATGAGCTGACAATATGGCCGCAAACTGTGTGGTGCTGCGCGTGGAGGGGCGCATCTGAGGTAATTATCTTCTCTGGAAGCAACGTAAGTGAGACTAATGGCTCCTTAGTGAGAGAATGTCCAGCCAGAGGTAAACACAGTGTAGCCTTGGGGCCAGCTCTTTGCTTTACCCTGACTCCCCCCGGCAGGCTGTGGATCTCTGCGGGGTCCCGCTCCCTTCACCCCCGCTGGTTCCCTGAGCCCATTCCTCACCAGAAGGTACCAAATAGAGCCTCTATTGGTTTTCCACCCAAACCAGGCTCTCTCTCAGCAGTGTGAGAATTTAGAACAAGAACAGAGAAGGGTTAGGACCTCAGCTCTCTGCAGCCAGATCTGAGCTACAGCCAAAGTTCAGTACTGGCCACAGGAAATAATTTCCTCACGTTTCCCTCTGGGTGTGACTTTGCCCTATGCGTATCCGCCTGGATTCCAGTTCTGTGTAAGGCCTTGGCCTTGAAAGCCCTGGCCTCCTGTCCCAGGAAAGCGTGTTTCCAGGGTGTGTCTAGGATGATACTCTAGTAAAATATTGAGGACATTAAGGGGAGCCAACCCACTTAGTGGAGAGTTAACTTAGGCGAACCTGGGCAGGCACAATGCTGAAGTCCTGCACACCGATCTTTTCTCCCATGCCTGGACAGCTCAACTACAGAGAAGCCTCGTGCATCAACAGGCCCTCAGCAGATGCCTGCCCAGGTGAATAACCTCAGTCAACAGACGCACTGAGCATCTTCCGTGTGCCAGGCCCTGTGCCAGCCATAGAGATAATGCATACAGTCCATTCAGGAAAATTGTGAGCAACTGGAACATCTAAAGGAAATTCTTCTTCTTCAACTGGAATTAAAAGGTACCTCTTCCTCTAGGCTGACACAGGGATCAAACCTCCATTGTTTCCTTGGCTGGGCACAATATTCATGATTAGTATTAGGACCTTCTACAAAAGTTTCAAACTGACTAGCACTTGGGAGGCAGAGGCAGGCAGATCTCAGTGGGACTGAGACCAGCCTGGTCTATAGAGTGAGTTCCAGGACAGCCAGGACTGTTACACAGAGAAACCCCGTCTCTGGGGAAAAAAAATCCAAAATGAAAGTGAAAGACACCTTGTCTCCAATTCTTCATGTCATGGTTAAAAACCCAGGATATAAATTCAAAATAGAACCATAGGAGCTAAGTGACTATTGACTTCAATAAACGTGTCTTAAGACCCATCTAAATATTGAATACTAACTCCCAGAGGGGCAGTAACAGTGACCAGAGGAACAGAAACAGGGACTTTACACACGCTAGAGGAAGAGAGCCTAAACTAGGCCACATATAGACATCCAGACCTCTTAAGAAGGGTGTAAGAGCCGGGCGGTGGTAGCGCACGCCTTTAATCCCAGCACTTGGGAGGCAGAGGCAGGTGGATCTCTGGGAGTTCCAGGCCAGCCTGGTCTACAAGAGCTAGTTCCAGGACAGGAACCAAAAAGCTACAGAGAAACCCAAATACAAAATAAAAAAAGAAGGGTGTAAGATGCACAAGCTGATCTAGTCTGGTGAGAGCCGTGTAACCCAGTTCCATTTGACCACCCTCCAGTAAGCGTCTCCTCTAAGGAAGCCCCCGGAAGCTCTGTGTCTCCTCTAAGAAAGCTCCCAGAAGCTCTGTGTCTCCTCTAAGGAAGCTCCCCGAAGCTCTGTGATAAAGATGAGCAGGACCAAATTTAAGAACTCACATTCTGGTTAGATGGGCTTACCTGGAAACAAGGACAGAATACCATGCCTCTGCTGCCAAGGAGAGGAACTTGCAGGGCGAGGTGTAGACAGGCTACCAGCTGTCCAGCCTCCTCCCCTGGAAGCTCCAAAGGGGACAGGTAAAGGCCTCGGACAATCCCCACCCTTTCTTTCTGTCTCACTTTTGAGAGGTTCCAGTGACCACCTAGAGGAAACAGCACTGATTTTGTAAGCAGACACACAGAGCTTCTGATCATGAGTATGCCCCTTGCCTACTGTACGTGCGGATAGGCTTTCCCAGCTTCGCATTCCTGTTGTGGATTAGGCATGACAACGCTGGTGGACTCTGAAGCTCACCTAGATGAACATTGTCTTTACAGGAGGTATTGGAAGCCGTTGTAGCGTATTTGGCTATGGAGGGTCAAGGAGCATTCAGGAAAACAGAGGTTTCTTCTGGGAATCAGACCCACAGATGCCTCGTCATATGCCTTGTACCCAGAAGTACTTGGTTTGGCCCTCAGCGCCTGTTAAAATTTTTTAATTTATAGGCAATATTTTTAAAGCATAGTTCATTTAAAACAATAAATATAAAAGCACTTGGATTTTCTGACTTCTCTGGAAAAACTAAGTACTCTGAATATAGAGGCTGAATCATGGTGTGTAAACAAACTAACAGTAGCTGACTGGACTTTGCCTAACCCACCGCACGCTCCACCCTGGCTCTGATGGCTTCCTCCCTCATCACCCAAGGTGCCCCCTTCAGAAGTCCAGAATGTTTTGGCCTGCAGACTTTCCTATTCCCTAAAAAAATGAGAAGGTGAAGATCTATCTACTTCTACAGGGGCTCTCTGCTCCTCACCCCTCCACAGGGCATTGTGCTTGTGCTCAGAAAGAATTCCTCCTGAAAGCCCCAAGCTGGGCCCTGGAGGATGGGTAGGAGGAGAGGACATTGCTCAGAGGAGGACGAAGCATGCGCGGTACTCACAAGGTCACCCACAGGTGAGTGCTGGTATCTAAACTACATCTTGTGTCTGAGCTCTGCCCCCCCCCCCCAATAGGTGATTCAAAGAGGCCGTTTCTCAAGGCCTAGGAAGTCTTTGGAACCTAATGTTGCTGACTGCCTGGCTAGAGAAGCGGGATCATTTCAGAAGACCTTCTGAATCGATTTGGAAGATGAAAAATTAACTTTCTGTGGTTTCCCAGCTAAAAAGTCAGGAACCTGAAATCCAGGAGAAGATAACTATGAGGTACCTACAACTCAAGGCCAGGACTCTAAAAGCTTCGAGGTCTTTCTTCTCCAAAGAGGAAAATGTTGCCCTGTGTAAATCATACAGAGGAGTGAGCACCGCATCCTATCTCCTTCCCGGAGTGCCCATTGCCTCCAGCAGTAGAAAGGTTCAACTGAGAACTTCTCTCCTTGTCAGCTTCCCAAACTCCTAAGCATCTCTCCCAACCTAGTAACAACACTCCTGAGGAGAGAGAGAGCTCTGTGTGGTGGAGCCACAACCGCAACTTTCACCATGAGACACCCGCTGCACAGCTGTTAAAGCATGGTCCAGACTGCCAGCGCCATGTGCCTGCCTACCACGCACAGGCCGACGGTGTGGTGAACACCTTCAGCATTGTGTCGGAGATAGGGCTTGCTGAAACTTTCTGAGACCGAAATCAACTTGTCAGGAAGGGCTCTTGGTTCAACAACTGTACCCCAAAAGGAGGGGAGGACACGGAGGCAGGGTGTCTTGTGTACTCCTGGGGTGGTCAGTCATTGGCTGTAGGCTGATCTTCAGAAAGAGGTACGGCTTCTGCGCAAGGTCAGGTAAAGAAATTTCTCCAGATAGGCTGGTGGCTAAGAAGAGCAGTACAGAAGAAAGTCCTTCATTCCTGAATAAGGAACAACCTTGGGCAGACCTCTCCAGCCCCTTCATTCACACAGAACGACGCATCGAATTCTGTTGGCATCCTCAGGGCTTCTTACTGTCTTTGTTCTAAAGACAAGGAATCTGAAAGACTAGGTTCTTTGTGAGGAGTGGAATCAAGATTTGAAACTAAGGAATGTGGGTTATTTGTGCTATGAAGTAGGGGGAAAGAAAGGAGGAGTGATGAGACCAAAGGGCGAAGCAAAAGGAAGAAGAAAAGTGGCTTGAAAACTCTTGCCGGCAGCCCGTAATCACACTAATAAATCTGAAACAGTCCACGAGCAAACCAGGACTCATGGTCTTCCAATCTGCCTTTGGTTCGCTAAGCTAAGGGCCATATCCAACAAGTCAGATAAGGTCATAGGTCTGAGGAGGGCAGGCAAGAAGGAACACAGCATACTATCCTTCAAACCTCTCCATTTGTCTAAGGAACAGGGGTGTCGTGACTTTTCCCACAGCCAAATAAGGAAATTGGAGTTCTGTCATTCCAGAAATTGTTGCTGGCTTTTCAAACCCAAAGACACTGCCCAGACTTTCCCTAAGCCCTTGGCAACCCCTGAACTAGTTAAGTGGTTCCCAGCATTAATTGGATTGCTATCAGGAACAATGAGAGGCGATACTGGCTTTAATCCTGTCCAGCCAAGAAGCACTGTTGGAGTGATAGTTTGCCTGGCTAATGAACTAGATGTCACATTGCTGGCCTCAGAGCCAACTGCTAAGAAATCAAAAATAACACAACCTGATATTGCTCCTAAAAAGCGTACAACTTTTTATGAAATACGTGGAAACATGAATATTTATAATACAAGGAAAAGACTGTTGGCTGCTTTGCACAAGGAACAATATTCTGGGAGTGCAAAGGAAGAGTGAGAAGCTCAGGAGGGAAGCTTCTTGGAGACCAGTGTGCTAGTTGCAGTGAAGTACAAACAGCTTCACTGTCACCCCAGGGGGCTCCCCTTGCCCTGCTGCTCATTGGCTTGTCCCTCCCACCCCATTCTGCCATTTATATGAAGTGCACCTCCTTGCTTCTCAACACCTTTTACGCAAGTCTATCCTGAACCTTAACTTTCTTTCCTATTTGTACCAGGATTTTTTTTTTCAGGCCACCAACCAGCTTCCAAATCATGACACAGAGACTTGTTATTAGTTTTAAATGCTTGGCCTTATCTTAGCTCTCATTTTTATGTTTCTCTTTATCTGTGTTTTGCCTTGGGCTTTTTTTTTTTTTTCCTTTTTTCCCTTCTGTGTATCTTTCACTGGTTCTCGTGTTTGGCTGTAACTGCCTGGCTTCCAACTCCAGGAGTGTCTCTCTTTCTCCCTTGTTCTCTCTCTCCTCCTCCTCTTCTCTCCTTCTCTAGCCTTTATTTCTCCTCCTATTTATTGTCTCCACCTGCCAGGTCCACCTATCCCTCTCCTGCCTAGCTATTGGCTGTTCGACTTTTTATTACACCAATCAGGTGCTTTAGACAAGCAAGGTGAAACAAACGCACTTCTTCATATAATTAAACACACATCCTTACATCGTTAACCAAATGCAATGTAAACAAGTGAAACACACCTGTACACAGTGGCAGTAATATTCCTTGGCAGAAAAGAATGTAACACCTTTTCGCCTAGGTAAAGTAATATTCCACAACACCCATTAAAGGTCTTTGATTCTGCCTGCACCCTCACAATTGCTTCTTGTCTGATGTCTGGTGTGTGCATCTTCTCATCTGCAGAACTCCTAAGAGTGAGTCACCCTCCGGGAAGATCTCAATCTCTCCTTCCCTCTGCACTGTCCTGCTGCATTCAGGCCTCTGTCCCAAAGCTGTAACAGCTGATAAATATGTGCCCTGTCTCATTTGGCTTCACACGTATTTAATTTTGTAGGTAATCAAACTAAAGTTCCTTCCCCCAGGATATGTCTTACTAGCAAACAGGTGCTTTGTGCATATTGATTAAGTGAATGAATATATGAGCATCCATCATAACCATATAATCATGTCTGTCATTACCATGAGCTCCGTCAACATGGGATGAAGGAAAGATTGATGATACCAGTACTGTGTCTAGTACACGGTGGGCCGTCAGTGATTCTTTGTCAACAGGTTACCCTCAGATAACCAAAGGATCTGCTTGATTCTCTGTTTTGTGATTCTAAGAAATGTTACAAGCTCTGTTCTTTGCACATTGGCCTCAAGCTGCTGCGGCTGTAGCAGTGGCCTGAACTTTCTCATACCCCTCCCTTCCTGTCTCAGGCCCCAGGTTTCAGTCTGAGGCTGTCCAGTTTCTCTGAGAGAGAGAAAAAGAGAGACTAGTTGTGATTTCTCTCCAGCTGTTTCTGCAGCTCCCGACCCAATTTTCAGAATGCAGGGAACGCTGTCTTTCTGTCACTTGGCCTCAGCCAGCTCTCAGAAAGGACCAGCCACCTGCAGTTGATGGATCCCTCTGGCCTTGTCCCAGACCGGCTGCTTTCTTCCCAGCTGGCAGGCCTGGCTGCTAGGACTTTGAAAAGAGCACTTCGTCATGCGGGTGGTGCTCCCAACTGAGGGTGCTCTGCTGTGTTTTTCAGGCTGTGGTGGTGACCGATGGAGAGCGTATACTGGGCTTGGGAGACCTGGGCTGCTACGGCATGGGCATCCCTGTGGGCAAGCTGGCCCTGTACACCGCATGCGGAGGGGTCAATCCACAGCAGTGCCTTCCCGTCCTGCTCGATGTGGGCACCAACAACGAGGTAACAGTCTGTGCGGGCCAGGAACTCTTGAGCCCCAAGGAAGATGAGGTGGGGGGGCGCTTTTGTGGCGTAATTATATCCACATGGGCTGTTCCGTTCCCAGGATGCTCTCGACCCCCATTCCCACATAGTTGTGAAGTAGTGGATTCTCCTCTCCCAACCCCCTTTGCTTCTGAGTCCTCTGGCTTCTGCATCTTCCTCTTCTGTGCCCACAATGCCCTAGACTTACTTCTCCCATTGATTCATGGGCCCACCAATTTTGCAATCCTCCTTGGCGCTCCTCTCTGAGAGAGCAGCCAATGGCGAGACTAGTCTGTGTTCTGCATTCTCAAGGTGATTTGCCTCAGCGTTTGAACTAAAATTCAAAAAGAAGGCTCCAGGCTGAAATGTTGGGGACAAGCAGAAGAGTGTCCTGCAGATCAAGTGAGAGAAACTGAGCTAAGATGCTGGTCAATCCTTCTGTAGGATTCATAAACTTTGTCAAGGAGATTAACCCCCAGCCAAGAGTTTGTCTGCTCCTGGTACCAGGCTGGCACATTGTCTCTGGCTGTAATTCTCGGCCCTTCCACAGGTAGTGATGGCTCATGCCTGCTTCCACAGGTAGTGATGGCTCATGCCTGCTTCCACAGGTAGTGATGGCTCATGCCTGCTTCCACAGGTAGTGATGGCTCATGCCTTTAATCCAAGTTCGAACCCAACCTGGTGTATAGAGTGAGTTTCAAAACTCAACAAAATAAAACAAAAACACTATCTTTTTTTTTCTTCATTTCCAAATTGTTTGCTTAATTCAAACTTTCAGTTATCTTCACAAATGAAGCAAATATATCTCTATCCAACTGTCACGTTTTGCAAATTATAATTTTATGGAATATATGAATTATAGTAAAAATGAGTCTCATGATGATATTTTCATACACGTCTATAATATACGTCAAAGGAATTCCTTCTAACAAGCATTTACTTTTGAATTTAAGATCAGCGTGTGTTCTTTTAAAAATCAAAATTCAGAGATGGATTAAAAGTAAACTATTAGTCACATTATCGGTACATTTATATATATATATATAATTTTGATGTTTTTAGTATGTTCTTGAAAAGTATGTTTATATATACACCTCTTTAGACCTGATCACCTACAGAGCAGTCCTGCCATTTCTAAAATCTCCTCCTCTTACTATGTCTCCTGACCGGCCTATGGGACAGGGGGCCCGGTGGTGGCGCAAGCCTCATAGCTGCTAAGTAAGGGCAGATCTCAGGTTTTGCTCCAAACCAAGTTCCCTTCTCCCAGCCAGACGTTTGAGTTTATACCAAGCAACCATGTATATTTATACAATAAAACTGTATGTATTTATACATTAAGTAAAATTATATTATTGCACATATGTATCACATATACACATTGCATATGTGCAATAATATAATTTCAATGTTTTTCCTTCCAGTCTCTTTTCTCTCCGAACCCTTACAAAAACCAAACTTGGAGTTGCATTGCCTTACCTCTCTGAAGCCTGCTCTTTATAGTTTGCATACGTCAAACCCTCTGGGGTTAACAACCATTACTCCACTCTGTCGCTGCACCCCGGTTCACGCAGGAAAGCCCACACAGCTGCACGTTTAGGTGTTCCCGAAGTTCTTGCAGAGGTCAGCTGTGCTCCGGTCAGTCATGTTCTCATCGGACAAATTCCTAGAGGCAGAAATATCGGTGCACAATGGAGGGGGGTGTTCGTCTAGATGAACGGAATGGGTATGCTTACTTATTGGGGGAGCAGTGTTGTTAGCCAGAGAAGAACCTCCAGTGCCTTTCCTCCTCCAGCACCATGCTGTTTGAGGCAGAGTCTCACACTGGGATCTGGGATTTAATGGTTCGCATGAGTTGGCCGGATAGTGAACTCCGGGGATCTTACCAATGTGCGGCCCCTGTGCTGGGATTGTGGGTGTGCACTGCCACGCCCAGCCTTTTCCCCTGTGGTTGCTGGGGGCGGAACTTGGATCCTCATGCAAATCAAGCGCTTTAATCACCGAGCCATCTCCACGGCCCTGTGGTGCGGATTCGCGATCCACATTTGCAATCCACAATGATTCAGTTCAAGGAAAACTGATTTCCTCGTCTTTAGACAGCATCGTCTGGGTTTCTAAACAAGAATGAGATTTCTAATTCCTAGCAGGGAATACAGCTTCCTCAGGCTCCACCCTGAGATGGAATCTCCTCCTGAATTGAGGGATCCAGAAGGAGACCTTCCTTGAGAGCCAGAAACCTCATGGGATCAGGGGGTAGGCAGTAGAGGACAAGAGAAGTGGCCTTAAGAAGCAGGGGCCCGGCTGGAGAGATGGCTCAGCGGTTAAGAGCATTGCCTGCTCTACCAAAGGTCCTGAGTTCAATTCCCAGCAACCACATGGTGGCTCACAACCATCTGTAATGGGGTCTGGTGCCCTCTTCTGGCCTGCAGGCATACACACAGACAGAATATTGTATACATAATAAATGAATATTTAAAAAAAAAAAAAGAAGAAGCAGGGGCCCTGGCCCCATGCCACCAACTGGCCCGGTGAGTCACTTCACCTCTTTAGACCTGACCCCTACAGAACAGTCCGGCCATTTCTAAAATCGCTTCCCCTTGCTGTATCTCCTGACTGGCCTGCGAGATGGGGCTGGGTGATAACACAAGCCTTACAGCTGCTCAGCACGGCTTTGATTCATCACAAATCCATCAGAACAGATCTCCGAAAAGAAGTGGCCATCATAGACCAGGACCTTACACCCAGTTTGAGCCTCATAGGAGCACAGAGTGAAAGCCTCTGTCACTGCCTTCCCTTCCCACTGCAGAAAACTGAGGTCCAGAAACTTTAATTGGCTCAAAGAGATTCTAATCAGAGCCAAGATCCTCTGCCATATCCCACCCCTGCTGGGATTCTGGTGTTTTATAAGCCAACCTCATCTCTTGATCCATAAGATTACTAAAGTAACTTCAAAAAAATTATTCAAATTATTTTTTCTTTTCTTTTTTTTTGTTTGTTTCTTTGTTGTTGTTGTTTTGGTTTTTCAAGACAGGGTTTCTCTGTGAGACAGTCCTGGCTATCCTGGAACTCACTTTATAAATCAGGCTGGTCTCACACTCACAGTGACCTGCCTCTAACTCCCGAGTGCTGGGGTTAAAGGCGTGCGCCACCACCGTCCGGCTCAAATTCTTAAAAGAAATGGCATTCCTCCCCCAGTTCCTGTTTGTGCCCCTTTCAGTATTTATCCACGACGCACGCACATATAGATGAATTTGTTACTTAGCTGCAATCATAATGCACCTGTCTTTCGTTCTCATTTTTTTTCAACCAAGGTTATTTTGTGAACACTTTCTTTTTACTCCTTTAATCAAAGTTTACTGGGTGTTTAGTAGGTGTCGGGAACTCTGGTAGGCTTTAGGGAGATAAATGAACCAGGCCTGGGTGGAGCTGTCCAGCTGTCGGGGTTTCAACACTGCACACATAATGGATCATGTATTACATCATCACTCAGAGTGTCTGCTTCTCCCCTGAGTGCTGGATTCCAAGCATGAGAATTCAAAGTGGCCAAGGGAGCCAGTGTTACAAAGACGGTGTTTAGCCCCCTTCAAATGGGTTTGCTATGTCATGTCCCATAGTAAAACTGTCCAAAACGCATCTGTTTCTAATTCTTGCACGAAAACAACACCAGGTAAGATACCAATATGGACTGGGGAAGTGTCACAGGGCCCCCTGCGAGGCGAAGAGCTATAGGCAATTAAAGGCCTCTAGGAGAGTGAGAATCAGTTTTCTCTAGGGACAATCCCTCTGATAGGTTGTCCAAAGCTAAGTGGTCAGTCCTAAATGCATATACATATGAGCACAACACTAAATGAATGCTGGAGAAAACACACACACACACACACACACACACACACACACACACACACATATATATATATATAATGTATACACACACACACACACATATACCAAATTAAAGAAGAGCTCATAAAGTTGAGAGTTCAGAGAAAGCTGCAGAGACAGGGGAGGTGTTGGAGGTGGGAGATTATGGGGTTGAAATGATTTCGATACAATACTGGTGTCTAAAATTCTAAAATAAAATAAAATAAATGTTTCTTAGTGAATCTCCTTGTAAGGAATTTTCCCCAGGACTCTTGGGGTGCAACTTTCGCTGAAAGCAATCCTGGCCTGTAGGGGAAGAAAGCTGGGCCTTATCGCTTCCACTGCCTCTAGTAGTACAGGGAGGACACTGTTGGGGGATGCTTTTGTGTCCAAATAGCAAAGCCATCACTGTGTGTGTCTCTGTAAAACCAAACAGAAGCCTCCTGAGGTGACGGCAACTGAATGAGTGTCAGAACACCCTCCTAAGCTTCCTGTTGAGAGGAAACATCTGCTTTCTGCATTCCCGAAACTGAGTCACTTTTCCCTGCCAACACCAAGCATATTTGGGAAAATAAACGCATGGAGCAGGGATTCCGTAGAGGAGGGATGTCCCAGGGTTCGGGTCCGAGGGCTTTGGGGCGAGGAGTCGTGGCTGCGTGTGGAGGAAACCAAGTACAAGATGGCCATATTGTCCAAGGTAGAAGGAACCAGAGGCAGCATCTCATACCAACCTCTTCACTCCATGTAAGAAAAGAGGCCCAGAGCATAAATGTCTTCCCTAAGGATTTGTTCCCAAATCCCGCACACATGGTCCTCTACAGTGAGGTTCTTCGGAACAGCCCGCAGTGCTCAGGCTGCCCTCCTGGGCCCCGAGAGTCTAATATTTCCTGAACTCATGAACCTGTGTTCACCTCGTGGGGCGATGCCGTGTAGCCCTCTGAAACCTGCTATGTGGCTGATGAGGATGCTGGCATCTGTGGACAGAAACTCTCTGTGTGACTGATGAGGATACTGGCATCTGTGGGCAGACTCAGGGGGAACTGGCCGCAGACCCAGACTTCGAAGACTTGGTGAAAAAGAAGGGAGTCAGTTTCTGTGCTGGGGTCAGCAGTTTCTTCTGTTCTGCAAGTTTGTTGTCTCTGAGACTAGAATACTCAACTTCATGGTGCAGTACTACCAGAGAGCCCACTTTCCGCGTGCACGTGTGAGGATGCTACCCCAGAATCTTTGCAGCCTTCTCCTGGGATTAATTTTCCATAAAATTAAGCAATAGAAATAATTATAATTTGAGGGGAGGGTGCTATGTCCACGAAGTTGACCCCATGCCGTAACCTCCTGAATACACAAATTTGAAGGAGGGTGTTATGACCATGGAATAGACCCCATGCCATGACCTGAACACACCAATGTTCTTCATGACCTCTTAGCCTGCCTGTTGCTACTCAAGGTAAATATTTTTTTTAACCAGAAGGTTAAATACAACATTCTGTGATATGTCCAGGGAAGAGGAGGAAAAACTGTTTGTTTTCCATGACATTTTGTCTCCAAGGAAAACCTTAGCAAGGCAGAGCTAGGCAAACAACCCAGAGGGTGTACTCAGCCCCATTCCCACAGCAGAGGGAGAAGTTCCAGTTTGCCTTCTTTGGGTAAATTTATTTCACCTATAATTCTCATCGCTATTTATTTAGTTCCGAAGGGAACTTAGTAACCATCTAACAGAGAAAAGATTTAGTCATCAAATTAATACTTAGGTACCAGGATACCTTGTACACGCCAGAGCTTGGGAATGAATAGGTTCAGTTTCTATCCTGTTCTAAAATAATGGTTTCCTCCCTTCCCCTCCCACCAGTGGGTTTTGTGACCCAAGACAGTTCACTTCGCCTTTAGAAGTCTCAGGAATCCATTGGGAGGAAGCTGAAGGAGGAGATTTCCAAGATCTACGTTTTTAGGATGGAATAGTGGAGCGGGTTCAGTAAGTGGATGCTCTCTGTTCCAGGAGCTTCTCAGAGACCCTCTGTACATCGGTCTGAAACACCGGCGTGTTGGTGGGAAGGCGTACGATGACCTACTGGATGAGTTCATGCAGGCCGTGACGGATAAGTAAGTGGACCTTGGGAGAGGGCTCTTAAGACGTGCCGTGGCCAAAGTCAAGCCTAGTTTTGGAAGAATGGAATTTACAAATAAGGCTGTGGCTCTATCCTTTGGGGTGGATGGTCTGAAAATTTCAGCCTGACACATGCACCTGAAAGTCTGGAAGCCATGTGGGGTGGGCCTGTCTCCAGGATAAGTGCAAGAAAGCACTGGGATGTGGAGGTAGCTAGATTCTGTTGTTCCGGGAGGGATACCCTCTGGGTCCGAACTGCTCGGGATAGTTTGTATGAATACAGACTCTGCTCTTCTGGTGAAAAGACGTTAGCCTCCTAATAAAATGGCTTTGGAAAGCAGCTCGCCATATTCATCTTCACGTGCGCACTTGGTTAGGTCAGGTTAGGAGAAGGTTAAGAGACCAGTACAGCAGACTCCCCAAATCCAAGCCTTCTAGATTTGTGGGAGCTCTTGTCTACTCTGGAGAGCATAATGCTGGCAGCTCCACCCTACTCCCCTGTTTATTCTGCCAGCCACCATGGCCGCCCACACCCACTGGCATGCTACCAGGTTCTAGTGATGCCCTCCACAGGCTGGGCAAGCCAGAGCTTCGGCAATTCGGGGGAACCTATGGACATACTTCATTCTCCCTAGAAAAGAGCTGAAGTCATATTGTGGTTCTTTGACATGGGAAGGGTGCTGCGGAAAAGAGAAAGTTAATAATGGGGTACAGAAAATTAATAATGGGGCACAGGGTGGGAGCAGAAATCTGTTTAAGCCAGAGGGCCAGGGATCAAATTCACACCTGGAGAAGTTCAGGCTTAGAAACACACACTGCATCGCGGGAAGAGAGTCAAGGAAGAGGAAGGTGGGAGAAGAGATAGATGAATCAGGCTCGATCTTTCTCCAGGCAAGAAGGGAGTTGAGTGTGTACTGGGGGGGGGGGGGGGATTGCCACAATGGTGTGCCAAAGGTCTAGGCTGAGGAAGAAGGGAAATGAGGACCTGGAGAAGCGGGAGGTAGGGGAGAGATGAGGAAAGCTGTAGAACTGGCAGACTGACCGCAAGTCCTGGTGAGAACTGAGAACCAGCACCCTGGGGACCAGGCAGGATAAACTGGATGAAGGGGAGCGATGCTCTGAAGGTCACATGTTGACAGTCGAGACCACAGGGGAAACGCACTGCTGGGGTGTGGTCACCAAAGAAGCCCATCCACAAGCTGGATGCATTAACAGAAGGACAGCATCTGGAACAAAGGGGGTGCGCCTCACTTGGTCCTTCCCCTCCCAGACTGTCTCAGGGCCACCTCCGAGTCCAGACCAAACGTGCCTTTAAAGAACAATAGCCCTGACAGTGGAGGGAAAGAAATGCTTGATTTGGCAGTGAGAAGGCTCTGAGGCCACTCTGGATCAAAGAGTAGGATGCAAGCTACTCTTCCAGAAGACTTGTTTCTGTATGTCCAAAGGAGAGCTGAAGGGTTCAGGGCCAACAAAGGCCATTTGGGGCCCAAAGTGAGCATCGTGGTGCACGGAATTCTGATGATGTGTTCTCTGTCCTGGAAGGAGCGCCAGGATATGTTGTTTGGCATTTAGGTGGTGAGAGTATGGATGGATTTAAGCAGCACAGCCTCCTGAATGTGTCTTCCTCCCACTCCATGACTCTGGTCTGGCCTCTTAAGGATGCCATGGAGCTGGCAGGATAGATACTGTCTGGCTCACTTTAATGGAAGAAGAAGCTGAGGCCCTGAGATGACAAGGTCACTGTCGTGGCTCACCAAGTCCTTGGCTCACAAGGTACCCAGGAAGTACCATACAGGAGTGTGAGGTGAACCCAGTGTGCCAACTCCACCCGCAGGCTCTTTCTTTTAAGGCTTTGTGACCTGAGCAAAGGGAATGGCATTGCCTTAGAGAGCCGATTTTTCGCTTCCTGTTTCCGGCACTGATTGCCTGCTTTATGAGTCAGTAGTCAGTCCATGGCTCCCCAAAGAGAAATCTTCCTATCCGTGGGAGAGAAGGTTAAATATGTTGAGATGTAAGAGGCTTTTCAAATCATCATCAAAATCTGTCCACAGCTCCACAGACACACGGGCATCCAGGGGAAACCCTTACGGAAGGGTGTGTGTCAGCCTACAGGAATGTGTCCTGCCGGAGAGGTGATGGACGGGTTGACAGCTCATTGTTTTGACTTTCTAACAAGATAGAACAAATGTTTCTGTCGATACTGTAGGTGGAGAATGAGCTGGTCTCCCCAGGTACCCTTGGGAATGTTCTAGCCCCACGACGGAATGCCTGGCCTGAGGCTGAGTCAGAAGCCCTGAAGCCAAACACACTATATTTTAAGAAAGAACCTTGGGAAATCGTGACTCCTGCCTTCAATGTCCTCATTGCTGCCCAAACATCCTGCCAATAAAAAGCTTCCTCTTTCTGCCTTCCCTGCTAACTGTTGCGTCTGTAGATTCTAGGTGGTAAAAAAGAGAAGTATTGACAAGACCTCACTCTGACTCAATTCCTATCCTGAAGGTAGTTCCTGAGGAAGACACGCCAAAGCAGAGGAACATCCGGTTAAGTCTGTGAAGCACAGGGACCAGGATGTAGCTCAGTTAGTAAAGTGCTTTGCCTGGCACGCTCAGTCGTCCTGGGTTCAATCCCTAGAGCCCACTGGGCATGGCAGCACACAGATGTAACCCCAACTTTTAGGAGGCAGATGAAGCTCAAGGTTCTCCTCAGTAACAAATTCTAGGCCAGCACGGGTTACATGAAACCCTGTCTCAAATAAATAAATAAATGAATATATAAATGAATGAATGAATAAATCTGTGAACCACACTAGAAAGCTGAGTGTGGTTGTCAAACCAGAGGCAGATTGATCTTTCAAGCCCTTGTCTTTCTGTCTTTGCTTCTCTCCTGTGTGGTGGGACCTGAAGCATCGTATCTGGGTACCATGTCCTGGTGGGACAAGTTCTCCTCCACAGTTTTTGTTTATATTTCTTACTTAAGTTACTACCAGGGAATGCTCTGGAAATGGGAGAAAAGCAGAGGAAATAATGGCATAGCTACGTGTATCTCCACGGAAATGTACTGTGTGATATGGAAAGGCATCTTTACCTAGCATTTGCTATATTCCAGCCACTAAGCCAGGCTGATAAGTAATCTGCAAATGTATAAAGACCTCTGCTCTCAGAAGAGCATGGAAACACATGCCTATAAACTCAGAATGCACGAAGATGAGGCAAGAGGATCATGAATTTAAGACCAGCCCGGGCTACATAACGAGACCCTGTAGCAAAACATCCTGACCCTATTCTCCGAACTACTGCGTTCAGAACATTTCATCTGTGTCTGCTGGTGTTTGGATAACCTGACCTGCCGTGCTTTCTTTGGCTCAGTGTCGATGTAAGTCAGTAGTTCAGGAAGAGTGGGTCCTCTGGTGGAAATATAAAAAGTTGTGAGCTCCCAGCTCATAAACATTAAGGTTGAGGGGCTGCTTGCAGCCCCTGAGGCTGAAGGAAGGAAGAAAAGAGAAGGTGACTCCCCACCACTTCCTGAACTGTGCCCGAGTGCTCTGTGAACTTTAGGATTCGGCTGGGATATTGTTGGTAGGTACAGTGAGGAAGGTTAAGTAGAAGGTCTCATTTCTTCTTCTAGCCTGGACTGTTCAGGATTCTGTGTTCAACAGGGAAGATGTTGTGGTGGCATTGTCTTCCCTGAGCAGGTGACAAGGTCTATAGCACATATGAAATACTACACACAATACATCTGGTATCTGTGAGGACTCCGGGATCCAGCCTTCTAATCTCATGAGCATTTACTCCAGCTGGTCCTGCAGCTCTTCTAGCTCAATAGCAAGTCAGAGGCTAATGTAGCCTCCATCTTAATCTCCATGTGTTCAGAATATTTCCAGAGTTAAACCAAGTTTATCCCCCCCCACTTTCTCTCCATGAAATGGAAACTGATTCCTCTAGTGTACAAAACTCTGCTGGATTATGTTCCCTTGGATATATCCAACCCCTCCTTTCCCCACTCCCTATCCACTGCAGAACAGAGCAGAGGATTAAATCAAGTAGGTGTGTAAATGCCGAACTAACCCCCATACCCCAACACACACACACATCTAACTGTTCTTCTGAATCACCAAGGGTGTTTATAAAGAATTCAGAGTCTCTGGGTTGAAACATGAACATGTGTATTTGTAAGCTCTGGTATAAAGTGGTCTAGTTTCACCACTGTTGATGTGATAAAATATCCTGACCAAAAGTAAGATAGAGGATGGGGGGGGGGGAGGAGTTTATTTGGCTTACAGTCTATCATTGAGAGGAAGCCAAGGAAGGAACTCAAGAAACCAGACATTTCACATCCACAGTCAAGAGCAGATAAAGAATAAACTCATGGGTCCTTGCTCAGTTACTGCCCAGCCAGCCTCTTCCACTCTTATACAACCCAGGGCCCCCTGAATAGGGAATAGTCCCACTGACAGTGGGCTGGGTCACAATCAAGACAATTGCCCCACAGACATGCCCACAGGCCAATATGATCTAAACAATCTCACAGCAAAGAGTCTCTTCTCAGGCAATTCTAGGGTCTGGTAAGTCAGCAGCTGAAACCAATCAGTACCTGAGCAAAGAATTATCTGGATTCATATTCACCAAATTGTTAATAGCGATTGCCACAACAGAACGAGATTGCCTGGGAATTTGGCTTACCAAATTACTCATTTTCTCATGCTTATTTACTTATGTACAGATACTTCTTTTGTAACTAAAAAAACAAAACTTTAATTAGGAGTGTCCTAGTGTTTCTATTGCTGTAAAGAGGCAGCATGACCACAGTAACCCTTATAAAGGAAAACATTTAATGGGGTGATGTAGACGGAAACTTCTGTCCTGCCCAGTCCTGTAGCTGTTCTGTCCTAAATAAACACACAAGGGCTTATATTAATTATAAACTGTTTAGCCTATTGCTCAGGCTTATTACTAACTTAAATTAACTCATAATTCTTATCTATGTTTAGCCACGCGGCTTGGTACCTTTTCTCAGCGAGGCACTCTCGTCTCCCTTCCTCTGTGTCTTGCTTGTGACTGCGTCTCTGCCTTTCCTCTTCCCAGAGTTCTCCTAGTCTTACACTTCCTGCCTGGCTACTGGCCAGTCGGTGTTTTATTAAACCAATACAAGTGACAAATCTTTACGGTGTACAAGAGCATTATCCCAAACAGGATGGCTTACAGTTTCAGAGGTTGAGTCCATTATCATCATGGTGGGACATAGCAGAATGTGAGTAGACATGGTGCTGGAGTAGAAGCTGAAAGTCCTTCATCTTACAGGCAACAGGAAGTGAACTGGGTCCCTGGAAATAGGCCTTACCTACTCCAACAAAACCAGACTTCCTAATAGTGCCATTCCCTATGAGCTTATGGGGGCCAATTACATTCAAACTACCACAATGAGCTAAATAGCAATTCTCACCCAGAGCTCATTTCTCAATTTTAAAAAATCTAATTAATAAAAAGTATCTATTTATTCTCTTGGTGCACTGGATACTGGTATAATCTAGATGCCTAAGGCCAGTAAGTAATTCACTTGCTTTAAGTTATTTAACATTGTCAACAACCCTATTAGTCAGCTTTTCATGACTCTGATGAAATTATGAAGATAATAACTCTTAGTTAATAGCTGTGGAGGTTCCAGTTCAACATCAGGAAGATCTACTGCTGTGGGCCTCTGACAGAGACACTGCTGTAGCAGAGAGTTTGTTGTAGAGCACACCATCTGTCCCGTGACCAGAAAGAAGAGATGAGCCATGTCTCATAATTCCCTTGGAGGGAAAGTGCCCCATTTTCTAAGGACCTAAGTGGTGGTTTGAAAGAAAATAGCCCCAAAGGGAATGGGACTGTAGGAGGCTTAGCCTTGTTAGGGTGGGTGTGTAGCCTTTTAGACGAAGTGTGTCACTGTGGGGGTGGGCTTTGAGGTCTCCTATGCTCAAGTTACTCCAAGTGTCACAGACTTCTTCCTGAAGCCTGACTATCAAGATGTAGGACTCTAAGTTTGAGACTACTCAAATTTGAGACTATTGTTGACTACGGGAACTTTTAAAGTTGTACTGAGTGCATTTTTGCATTATGATATAGTTATACGCCTTGGGGGCCCAGGGAGAGGAATGTGGTGGTTTGACAGAAAGTGGTCCCCAAAGGGAGTGACACTATTAGGTGGTGTGACCTTGTTGGAGGAAGTGTGTCCCCGTGGGGACAGACTTTGAGGTCTCTAGACCTCAAACTACTCCCAGTACCACAGACCACTTCCTGTCGCCTGTCTTTCAAGATATAGGACTCTCGGTTCCAGCATCATGTCTGCCTGCATGCTACCATGTCAGACCATGATGACTGTAGACTAAGCCTATGAAAATGTAAGCCACTCTAGTTAAATGTTTCCCTTTGTAGGAGTTGCCGTGGTCATGGTGTGTCTTCACAGCAATAGAAACCCTAACTAAGACAGCCCCCGTCTCCTAATGGTTACCTCCTAGCAGTGTCTGGGGACTAGGCCCTTAATCCGTGGGCAATATTCTTATAAATTCTACGAGGATCTAATAACTAGGTGTGTGACTCTCTTATATCACTAAAATATAAGTCACAGTGAGGGACTGTCCTATCTTTTCCATCTACTGATGTAGCTCACACATCCAAAACAATGCTGACGGTGACATGGGTTATCAGATGAGAGACCTGAGACCCAGGAAGTCAAGGAAACTGCTCGTGGCCACACCCCCACTTAACCGCAGAGCTGAATTACAAACAAAGGTGATCTAACTGCAAAATTCACTTTCTAATGGGATATTTTCTATTGCTGTGCCATCACGTGAAGGAAATGATAGCTAACATTCTCCAGACACTTTCTTAGTAAACCAAAACTGCAAAAGAGAGGGAAATCGTATTATTAAAGCTATTCTACTTAGCTTACTCCTGTTTTCTCTGTCTTGGTCAAGAGCAAAGTTGGTGCCTACCCGTCCTCTCCAGAGGGCACTGTAGAGGGACTAGACGTCAGTTACCAATCTAGACAGTCTCTAGCTTCCAATGGTTGTCGGAATTCCTACAGCCAGTAGCCTTTACGTTACCCGCCCACTTGGGCATGGCCTCTTATACTATTTATGCCCATGTAAAGCGCGCGTGGGGACTCTTTTCTGGCTGCAGGATTTGGTTGCTGTTCCCCATTCTAGCAGAGGATTCTGATTTGTGAGTCTATCCCTAGATAAATAACCCTCTATTATTCTCAATTCTGAGCTAGTGTGGGATTTCTTTTAAGCATCCTTCTTCAAATGGTGAATGAAGCATCCTCTTACTTTACTCAGATGGGTCATCCCATCCTCTCCAGTTTCTCCTTCTTGATGATAGTTGTCACTTGCCCCGTCACTCACCAGAGCTGAGCAATCCCACAGCTCTCCAGCAACTTCAAACCTCAGCCAGCCCAACTCAACCCCAAGGGGACGAAGCACATGTACTCATGCTCCTGTGGTAGTTTTTAAAGCAACATAAGCCAGGGAAACCCTTAGCTTCTGACATCCAGACTACAATGAAAGCTAAGGATTGTGTTTGCATTTTTAAAAGACCGTAGAAAGAGCATTGTTTGGCTCTAAGCTCTTACTGTAGCATTTCAAGATGGTCCTCACACACTGTGTGCTGACCGTCTCCAAATATGGTCTGGTTCTCTGTTTTATCATCAGAGGACATAAGTCTTCATGGAGCCTAGCTAGTTCTCCGTGAGAGGTTCTGACTCTGGGGAAGATCAGTGTATGATTGTATCATGGATTGTATCAGTCCTGAACAGAGAAATACAAATAATGAGAGAGACTTTGTGGAGGATACCCATGGCCTCATGACAACCGGAACACACAGTCTATAAGAAAATGGGATCTCTTATCTGTGGAGTTCCAGGTGGGTGAGAGAAACGGATGGGAGATTTAGGAACAGGACTTTGTGGAATGAGTTGCTGTAACTTAGAGGAGGGGGGGGGGGAAGAGTTCAGGAGTGACCTCTGACCTTTGAGAGGTTGAAAGGTCGGCAGTTAGCCACCACCCTCTTCCTAGATCGAGATTACTGATGTCTTGTGTGATTGTCTAGGAACCGAGACAAAGAGGGAAACTCCGGAGGAAATCCAACTGTTCATGAAGTGTTTTCTGTCTGGCCTGGACTCGCCCCCTCATAATGATGAAGGAGTGGCCACATTATCCTGACATGTTTGCTGGAAATTGTTGCTTCTTGAGACCATCTTGATAGTTGTTGGGATTTCCCCCAATGAGGTCAGCATGTCATGTAAGGAGCCCGCTGGTCTGGTTTCCAGGCAGGCACAAGAGGAGCTTTCCCAGTCTGGGATATGGGAAGTAGAAATTCGCTGGGGTCCTCCCTCACATTCCAGGCTGAAATCTCGTCCCCTAGTTCCTCACCAAATGAAGCCACAGTGACCACAAAATCACCTCCGTTGACCAGCCACCACAGTCAGTCCCGTATTTGAAACCCTACCTTACGCAACACTAGAATCTAGGTCTCTCTTTCTTCTGCCCATTAGCTATGCACAGAAGACAGCTCAGCTCCCAGCCCACTGGATGGTCCTTCGTGTACTTGAAAATGTCCACTGTGCTCATTCCGCTTTGCCTTCTGTTTCTTTAAACTCGGTGAGCCTGCTATCTAATCCGTGATCTCCGGCATCCTTGCCTATGGATTAGTTTCCCTGACATCCTTGTGAAGCCATCCTCTTCAACTCTGCCCCCTCCCCATGACTTTAGAACGGTCACTCCCTCAATGCCTGTGGGTGAACTGGGATGAGACGGCTAATGTCTGCTCCATGGTACCTGAGCACATCTTCACACTTCAGCTGGGCTAGCTCCTGCCCCCTCCCCGACTCTCAGGATCTCCCCCAATCCATCCTACTTCGTTCCGTCCCTCGTCTCTTAGCTTTTACCTCCCCTCCAATCCAGCTCATTTAACTCCTGTGGACACTTCCCATCTCCAAAACAAGTCCATCCTTCAGTCCTTCGTTCCCTGGTGGCTGCCCCAGCACAGGCACTTTGAAGCCAAACATCTTAAAATGTGTTATCATCGGCCTGTGGTCAAATAAGTTTAGAAACTGCTGGGTTAAACCTTTTCCTTCATACATAACTTTTCAAAGTCTTTAATACACATCGCATCTGGCACATGTAGTATCAAGAGCTATCCAGACTTATTTTACTAGGGAAATTTATCTGAGAGCATTTCAAGGGCATTCAGTGTAACGGAATGTGTAAAATGTTTTAAAGACCTAGAGTTTCGTGATTCTGCCAGTTCTAGTTTCTGGAAGGAAAAAAAGAAAAGAAATAATTTTCCAGGGGGTGATGACTGATAGTTTCACTAGGCACTAGGCCAAGGGAGACCTGCACGTGGTTTTCATGGGGAAAGCAGAGCGGAGTCCCTTGGGAATATGAGTGGTACCTTTTCATCCTTGGATTCTGATGCAGGCTAAGCAAACTCACCTGTTCCTTCTGGCTTCCTCGTGTTTATTCAGGCCTGAAAGGGGCCACACGAGGTGTTTTAAAGACTGACAGGCCCCGATCTCTAAAACAGAGATGGTTTGCAGCCTCTGGAACATTCTGCTCTCGCCAACACCCCACTCTGTACCTCTGGCCAGCCTACGAGGGGAAGAGCCTCAGACGGCCCTACCCAGGAAGGCTTGACCCCAACCACGCCCAACTCTGCTGGCCTTTCTTAGGTCTTGTAACCTGTCTTAACAGATGCAGGTCACCATTTACAGCCTGGGGAGAAATCAGACATCGGCCCATCATTCTGTACCTCTAAGAGAGCCCTGGTCCTGTTCAAAGAACGCTTCCCAGATTCACCCCAGAGTGGAGAAGTCTAGGAGTCCCCAATTTGTTGTGGCAGGGCCTCTCCAAGGCAGGATTTTTCTGTAGGAGTGCCAGATGTTTTTCTGTGGCTGCCAGGGCCACAGGGTGAAGAGTTCAAAGGGGCTGATGGGGACAGATAAGCAGGAGCCTCTCTGGTCAGGGTTTCTCTGCCAAGGCAGTAGAAAGGCTGGTGGTGCAAGGGGGGTGTGGGGGAGCCCAGAATAAGGGGCTCTAAGCAGGGCCCAGACTGAAGGAAACTTGGTCGTCCTTTTGAGGTTGCTCCTGAATGATGGCCACATGTTGGTCTGCCCGTGTAAGTACAGAAAGGACCCTAAGACTGACTGTCCTAATTTCCTTGCCATGTGTAACTCCTACTAGGAACTATGTAGGACCCGCGTCTCCTGCCTCCCGCACGCATTTTAAAGAAATGTCTGAGGGAAATGCCCAGATGTCAAATCCAGCCTCAAGCATGAAGTAACCTGTGCCCACTTCTAAATTAGCATTTGAATTTTTTAAAGTTGCTTTTATTCAGCTATATATTTTTCTCTACTCCACTCCCTTCCTCTCCCCTTCTATCATCTCTGGTGGTCCGCATGTTCCTAATTTACTCCAGAGATCTTGTCTTTTTTTACTTCCCATGTAGATTAGATCCATGTATGTCTCTCTTAGGGTCCTCTTTGCTGTCTAGGTTCTCTGGGGTTATGAATTGTAGGCTGGATTTTCTTTGCTTTCTGTCTAAAAGCCACTTATGAGTGAGTACATACGTTATTTGTCTTTCTGGGTCTGGGTTACCTCACTCAGTATGTTTTCTAGATCCATTCACTTGCCCGCAAATTTCAAGATTTCATTAATCCCACCCCCCTGCTGTGTAGTACTCCATTGTGTAAATGCACCTCGTTTTTCTTATCCATTCTTGACTAGAGGGGCATTTTGATTGTTTCCAGGTACTGGCTATGACAAACAATGCTGCTGTGAACATAGTTGAGCACATGTCCTTGTGGTATGATTGAGCATCCTTTGGAAATATACCCAAAAGTGGTATTGCTGGATCCTGAGGTAGCTGTTTCCCAATTTTCTGAGAAATCGCCATCCTGATATCCAAAGTGGCTGTACCAGTTTGCATTCCCACCAGCAATGCAGGAGTGTTCCCTTTACCCCACTTCTTCTCCAGCATAAATTGTCATCAGTATTTTTGACCTTGGCCATTCTTATAAGATGGAATCTAAGAGTTGTTTTGATTTGCATTTCTCTGATGGCTAAGGATGTTGAGCATTTTCTTAAATGTCTTTCAGTCATTTTAGATTCATTTTTTGAGAGTTTTCTTTTTAGGTCTGTACCTCCATGTTTTTACTGGATTATTTGTTCTTTTGATGACCAATTTCTTGAGTTCTTTGTATATTTTGGAGATCAGCCCTCTGTCTGATGTGGGATTGATGAAGATCTTTTCCCATCCCGTAGGCTGCTGTTTTGTCTTGTTGACTGTGTCCTTTGCTTTACAGAAGTGTCTCAGTTTCAGGAGGCGCCACTGATTAATGTTTCTCTCGGTGCTGAGATTTGTTTGGTTGGCTGGTTGGTTTGGTTTGGTTTGTTTTAGTTTTGGTTTTTCAAGATAGGGTTTCTCTGTAGCTTTGAAGCCTGTCCTGGAACTAGCTCTTGTAGATCAGGCTGGTCTTGAACTCACAGAGATCACCTGCCTCTGCCTCCCGAGTGCTGGGATTAAAGGTGTGTACTACTGTCGCCCAGCATTACTGGGGTTATATGTAGGAAGTGGTTCCCTGTGACAATGTCTTCAAGTGTACTTCCCAATTTCTCTTCTGTGAGGTTCAGTGTGGTTGGTTCTATGTTGAGGTCTTTGATCAATTTGAACTTAAGTTTTGTGCATGGCAATAAATATGGATCTATTTTCATTCTCCTACGTGTTGATGTCGTTATGCCAGCACCATTTGCTGAATATGCTTTCATTTTTCCATTTTATATTTTTTGTTTCTTTGTCAAAAATCAGGTGTTCGTAGGTGTGTGGATTGATATCCAGGTCTTCGATTCGGTTCCATTGATCCTCCTGTCTGTTTTTATGCCAATACCAGGCTGTTTTCAGTATTGTAGCTCTGTAGTAGAGTTTGAATTCAGGGATTGTGATGCCTCCAGAAGTTCCTTTACTGTACAGGATGGTTTTGGCTATCCTGGGTCTTTTTGCTTTTCCATATGAAGTTCAATACTATTCTTTCAAGGTCTGTGAAGAATTTTGCTGGGATTTTGATGGGTATTGCATTGAATCTGTAGATTGCCATTTTTACTATTTAACATTTAAATTTATAGTTCAGTAAAAGCCTGTGTTTGACTGTACATGGATGGATTGAGAACTTTGTTTTTCACCTGATCTGTTTAGATTTCCATGTTGAATTTTTGGTTTTGTTCTTAACTAAGTAGTAAATAGTTGAACAAGTAAGGAGATAAATTCACAACATCAAAAACCCACCAATTCTTTCATGTAACTACTCTTTTGCAAAAACCCTGATTGATGATATTGGCTCATCACAGGTTTTACATAATTACAGATAGAGAGAATAATACTGGGTGGATGGATGGATGGATGGACGGACGGACTGACAGATGGCTTGGTGGTTCCTGATTCATATTAGGTTGGTTTGACAGAAGTCATACAGGAGAGGTTAACGGATTAGGATTCAAGACTCCCAGCTCATGATGGAGAGAAAGAACAGACACAATAGGCAAAAAACAGGGTAAAAGTGGAAGAAGTCAGAGACTTGAAGGGGTCAGTGTGTAATCTGTCTGACAGGGGCTGTTCCTGGTCCAGGGAACATCCTCGGGGATGCATGTCCAAAGAAGGGCATGTTTAAGAAGGTTCAGAAGTGCTAGGAACTGTTGGGATATTAGGGCCATGTTTTTTTTTTATTCTATTCCAAGTAGGAATTAATCTGAATTGTGAAGGTTTTGTTCTATATTCCATGGGACCAAGGGGAATTTCTCTTGTAAAATTAAATGAAACATGAAACAGAAACACACTGAAATAAAAAAGCTATTTATAATTTTGCCTTATTGTTTCCTTAGCAAATGAGTGGCGGTATTGCTTCAAGGTCAAGTGTGCGAGTATATATATATATTAGTATGTGATGGAAAAATACACACCCATCATGTGTTTTGTTGTCTAAGCTTCTCAGAATTTTTGCCCCAGGCTAGTTGTGAAACAACACTGGAAGTCTTATGTATAGCAAAATGTCAAGACATTCTGTTCCCTACTCCCAGCCCAAACACTTGCAATTCATAACCTGAACAAAAAAATTCACAGTAAATTTGGGCTTGACAGGCATGACATTATATTTATGAGTGGGTGGTTTTATTTATTATTTCCATTCATAGTGCAATTGTCCTTCAGTATCCAAGGGAGATTTGTTGTGGAACTCCTCATGGGTACCAAAACTGTGGATGGTCAAGTCCTTTATGTAATATAATCTACATACATTGCCCTGTATAATTATTTGTTGTATATTATTTATCATACCATATATATTGTAAATTCTGCATGTAAAATGCTTTATGCTCTTTAGTCTAATAACAGAAAAGCATTTATATATATATTGGATCTTCTTAAACATTTTCAGCAGGGGAGTGGTTGAATCCATGAGTGGAGAATCTACAGATATGAAGGGCTAACATGTTATCAGGCACCTGTGTGTTGGGTAGTGTACAGCGCTGCTTGTTAAAAGAATAGCAAACCATGGACTGCACTGTTGAAAGAAATTATGGAACTACTTTCTACGAGGTAGAAAAATATGGTGATCTATATGTAATTACACACAGAGATAGCAGCATGAAATGCTGATCATCATACCTCATAATGCAAAGGAGCTCAAAGAGAAATATTTCACAGTCCTCTCTCCAGCCGTCCCATCGAGCTACAAACCAGTAAGTCTTCTGAGGTTCCCCCGGAAGCTCAAGGCCAATGCTGTGCACTTTCTGTCACCCAGCCCAGTCCCTTACACCTCAGTCTTCTCCCCTCTTGTAGAGCCCTCTGGAGCTAGCACTGTGGTTGAAAAAGTCTCCTCCATCCCACTACACTGACTGCTTCCTCACCTGACCTGGGTGAAGCTCAGCTTTATCCTCTGAGGTCACTACTTCCCCTACCACCTTCTGTGTTGTTTCTCACACCTGGGGATCTGTGACAACTCCATTTTAAACCAGTTGTGACTAATCCTCTCTCCAAACTCACAGGGAAGGAAAAGAAGTCTGAGGGATGGGTTGAGAGACACAGAGAGGCCCCTAACCATCTCGTCAGTGATTCACACTCCATGAGTGTGGATAAGAACTGCAGCCAGAGGGTCGTGCCGTGGTGGCGCACACCTTCAACCCCAGCACTTGGGAGGCAGAGGCGGGGTGGGGGGGACAGGAGGGGGTCTTTGTGAGTTCAAGGCTAGCCTGGTCTACAAAGCAAGTTGTAGGATAGCCAGGGCTGTTACACAGAGAAACATTGTCTTTAAAAAAAAAAAAAAGAAAGAAAGAAAAGAAAGAATTGCCTCAGAATGAAACTAGGACTTAGCACTTTGCAGTCTAAAAGTCACCTGCTGGCTGCACCTGATAGTGCCATATTTGCTAAATAAAAACTTCGATTTGTATAACTGAAATTCGCTAAGAGACTAAACCTCAAGTGTCTCTTAGTGACCACACACATAAAGATGACCATATATGACAGTAAATATGTCAGCTAGCCTCGTCATGGCAATTATTTCACAATATACACCAAGTTCAAACCATAAATGTTATGTATTTTAATACAGAGTTGTTTTGTTTTGCATCCACCAAGGCTGGTTTCCTAGTTTTCTAGCCTTCTGTAATCACAGCCATCCAGCGAGCTAGCTGAGAATGTAGATTCCCGAGCCTCATCCCACGGGCCTCATCTGTGAGACGGCCCTCCTGATCCACACTTTCATTGAGCTTTCCTAACTGTTCTTCTAATCCCGGAAGGTGCGGAACATCTCTCCCAGGATAACAGTGGCTTCATGGCGTGGCCTTTCTCAGCCTTGACTGTGTCTTGTTGGAGAATAACACGTGCATGTAGAGGAGTGGAATGATTCCAAGCCTCGGGGTCTGGGGAGGGTGACAGCGGGCCTTGGAAGCTTCCAGACCCCAAGTGATTCTATTCACTGTTGCGTTTGGGGTGAGTTTTCTGCTGGGATCTTGGACCCCCAGGTTGCACGGAAGGCAGAACCTATCTCAGCGGTGGACATGGTGGTTTACGGGGAGCCCATTAGATGCAGTGAGGTTGAATGGGTAGACCGTGATGCCCTTGGCCCTACACTGCTCCTACGGTGGGCATGGTGATTTGCGGGGAGCCCATTCGATACAGAGAGGTTGAATGGGTAGACCGTGACACCCTTGGCCCTACACTCTCCATTTGCTTACATCATGAAGCAGGCAAAGGTCTACTTCTGGGAGTTGCTGATCCAGTCTGGTGACAAAAAGAATAGGAGGAAGGAGCCACATTACCCTCAGCTCTTGTCCTGAGCCTCCCCTGTATCCAGTTCTGATAGGATCCGCTCCAGGAGGTAATCACACATTTTTTCCTCTGTCTTTCCCCGCCCTACAGGTTCGGAATCAATTGCCTCATCCAGTTTGAAGACTTTGCCAACGCCAATGCCTTCCGTCTGCTCAACAAATACCGCAACAAGTACTGCATGTTCAACGATGATATCCAAGGTACAGTCACCCACCTAACGAAGTCGCTGGGTAATAATACCTTCTCACAAGGTTCACCCACATGCCAAAAGCTGGGGCGGGAATCTCATCTCATAGCTGGCTTGCTGCCAGAACCTGTTTAAGGAACAATGCTAGTCTTGGAGTCAGCTTCCACTTGGCTGATTCTTAGCTCTGTGACCTTGAACATATCTCTCCACTTGGCTGAGCTTTGGTGTGCATAAGGGCCAAATGGAAATCATTACTACTTCAGAGGTAGATAGGAACTGCATGGTTTCATATTTATAAGAAATTCTTTAGACTACTGTCAATTATTAGCTACCTGAACTTGAAAAATCATTTTTCTGACTGTGGTTTTATAATCTGTTCTGAGATGGCAATAACTACATCAGGAAAGCATTGTAAAGATTTCAAGAGCCGGGACTGGGAGACTGGAAGCTTCCGTGGGTAAATGGCACTTGCTGCCATGCATGAAGACTGAGTTTGGATTCCACACTCACATCAAAAGCCTACTGCACATGCATGCAACTCCAATGTGGCTGACACAGGAGGGTCACTGGGGGTTTCTGGCCTCCAGACCAGCTCCCGTTTCAATGAGAGGCCCTGTTCCCATAAGATAAAGCACAAGTGATGCTCGGTGTCCAACTCTGCTTCTAGGCACTCTGGCACCATGTACACCCCACACACGCATGCGCATACAGCACATATACATGTGCATGCTGAGAGAGAAAGATGGAGAGCTTATACACAGAAAATAGCACTCCATGACATATCAGATCAAAACATCAACCTTCATAAGAATGGCTTTCTCTAGCCATATCTTGCTTGTAGACTTTCCAAACACAAGGTACATTCATCAGAGAGCCATGCCAAGTCCTTCCCTAAGCTTGGCTGGAAGTAATAGGCTTGAAAGGTACTGGCAACAGGAGACACAGAGCATTTCCAGAAGTCATTAGAAAGCATCTTGGGCACCATGTCCCTTGTCACGTGTTCAAGAGTCTTAGAAACCCTACAGGAAGTTGCTTCTTGTTTTGGGGGTGCCTGTATCTGAAGCTGGAACAGGACAGAGGCTTCTCAGCAATGTTCTTATCTGACCCAGGAGTTCTCAGTGAGAATGGTTCATAGGTTTTTGTAAGGCCCGAGGGAAACCTTGATGGCTCCACATATCTTGTTACTTAACAGATGAAGTTTGTGAGCCACGCCCGTTAAACAAACAGTCCGCATCAGATGAAAAGAATGAACTGGTATGAACGGTCTCATGATTGAGTAAAAGTTGGCTGGCGTTCACACATCAGAAATGAGAACAATGAAGACAGCTAGGAGTATACTCGAGAGAACATAAGCCCAGCTTAAAGGTCATTGCTGAACATCTGTGACACACTGACGTTCTGGGAACTTCTCACATTTAATCCTATGAGATATTAGCGTCTGTATCTTCTGGATGAAGAAACCAAGCCACAAAGAGAATAAGTAACTTGTCTACCCAGACAGTGTTCAAATGAAATTTGAGTTCAGGTTTCTGGACTCTAAATTCATAACCACTTACCATACTGCTCCAGGTTTAAAACCACAGAGCCAAGTGCCTCTGTTCTTTTGGTCCACATTAGAGAGTAACAGGAATACAATCAATTCTTTGTATTGATTTGTTGTAAATTGTCAATAGTTATAGCACACTGTTAGAGAACTGAGGCCAAACATTATTTCAGGGCCTGGGGACTCGATGCCCAGAGAAGGGGAAACCCAGAGAGAAAACTCATCTTCTCATACTCTCTCTCCAGCCCCCCCAATACCTAGGCCTGCAGCAGGCATTGGTGGACTGTGCCAGACGCATCCCAATAAGCCACGTACCCTCCAGCTCTGCAGTACAACCCTTCAGTACAGAGAGCTGGCTGGAGGCGAAGAGAATTCTCTCACTACCTGTCGGTCAACTCACAACTCTCAACCAACCTAACGGGCAAATGTGTCTGTGGCCCTGGAGGAAGCACCTGCTGACGAGTTCCCCCGTGATGCCACTCACACATGAGTCAGCAACAGGACGCCCATGGTCAGAGTCCTCTGGGCTGCCAAGTGGAAAACAAGTCCATATGGTCAGCACACCTGGTACACGGGCTCCAGATGCTCAGACAGACAGACTTATAAACATAAACAGGTCACGATAGTCTCGTAAACATGCACAGGAACACAGCAGGGTCCCGCTGTTTATCCACCTCCATCTCCCCCACGCTGATGCCAGAATGGTCCCCTAAGAGGGAAACAATGATTCACTATGCTATCCATCCCTTTGTGAGAAACTTATACTTGAGAAACCCTTTTGCTGAAACACATGGGCTAGGGAGCAAGACCTCTTCCCTGTCCTCCAATCTTCCCTTCAGTTTGTTTGGTTGGTTTTGGAGACAGAGTCTTAAATAGCCAGGAGTGGTCTCAGCCTCCTATCCCTCTTGCCTCTACTTCCCCAGTGCTGGAGGTACAAGGAGTGTGCCACCACGTCCGGATAGTTCCCAGCACCTTCACCTGTGGAATTCTTTTATCCTCCAAGACTCAGCTCAGTGGGTGACCTGCCCAGGGATTGTCTGGTTTGGGTACCCACCCACGCGCTCTCCTCCGTCTGTTCTTACAGCAATCAGTTCTACATCATCATAACAAACAGCTGAGAAACACAGCTTAAAGTAGGCAGGGTTTCTTGTTGCTCACTTGCTGAGAGGTTTCAGTGCATTGCCAGGGCCTGTGATGAGGCTGAGCATCTTGGCAGGAGATGGGGCAGAGCTAGTTGCCTGATAGCAACAGGAAGGAGTGAGAAAAGAGCCAAAGGGTCTCGGGACCAGATATATCCTGAAAATGCACACCCCTGGCAACCATTTCCTCTAACCAGACCCCACTTTCTTATTCGCATCTCTTCCTAACAACACCCTAAAGTTCTGATTCCCTCAATGGACTGACTCATTGGTGAAGTCAGAACCCTCATGATCCAGTCCCCTCTCAATGACGGGATCTACCAGCATAGGCCAAGATTTCAGCACATGCACCGTTGGAGGAAGCATCGTATCCAAACCATTTCACTCTAGATGACTCCAATTGCCTTCTCTGCCTCTCACTAAATGATAAACATCTGGAGTCAGGAACCATGGCTTACTTTTGCTCCCCAGTTCCCAGCACAATGATTGGCACGTCGGATGCATGATACTCACACCATCACACCTCTTCCTGTAGAAATGACTTGCTGGCCCCTGCCTTGCAGCTAGTCACTCTCCTGATCATCATACATATGTCCATGTATGTATGATGCACATGCAAATATATGAAGTGACAAATGCACCTCATAGGTGCTCATACTCAGATGTTAGACATGTATGCAAATATGTATAATTTCATATGCATAAACAATTTTTAAAACTTAATTCATTTGTTTAAGTCCATTGAGTTCTGAGTTCTATCTATAGACTCTCAGACAAAGCCAGCTGGAGAGTTTCTGTTTCTCACCAAAAAAAAAAAAAAAAAAATGGGAGATAAATTTCCTATTCTTTTCTCAGAAATTAAGACAGAGGTCATGAATTGCAGATGTGCCCTAGAACTAATCAAAATGGGAAGAGGTTGTCATGGAGATCCATCCACATCTTCCTTCGAGGGAAGACTTGTTGCCTCAGCTGATGCAGGCAGAGCCTCAGCAGCAGAAAGCCCTTACCCACAGTCCTGCCCTGCCGCAGGCTACCGTCCCCACTCCTGAAGAAATGTGTCTAATCGTTCCATCCCTGATCTGGCCTGAGCACCTAGTGGTCTTAGTTGAGGCTTCACGGGCCACCCTGAGTCTCTAGAGTGTTCTCTGCCTCTGTCTACACAAGCACAAGCTTGGACGGGCACAGTCCACCCCAAAAAGATGTAGGAATAGTCTCAGAATCTGCCTGTGGCCCACATACTGTAAAGACTGGAGCCAGGCGGCCCCCACAAAAATGAGACTAGGTCTATGCTGTCTGCTTAAGCATAAGCCCTGCCTCTTATCCTCAGCGGAGCATGGAGAGATGGCACCACAGTCCTCAGGAGCCCCAGGCTGAGCTTCCTGTGGGCCCCAATGTGTGTGACATCAAGTACCTTATTTGTACTGTCTGAATCATAGACCCCACAGGGCCCACGGGGTTGAATTCCGGAGCCAGAGCACAGAGAGACTTCCTCCTGGTTGTCTCCTCCGTCCTCACCCCAGCTCTGGCCAGTACAAATCTTCCACCCGGGCCAGGCTGGTTCTTGGCGCACAAAGCTGCCCATGCGCTGACTCATTGCTGGCAACCTCTTCAGGAATCTTGGACCAGAGGAGGCTCAGGTGACTTTTGTTGTTTCAGCTGGGAACATCTCTGCTGTTGGGGGAGAAGAGAGAGACGAGAAAGGGCAACGGCCGTGGGGGTAGTTGTGCTGGGGAGAGACTAACTTTGACCTTGGGAAGGAGAGCTTGTAGGACAGAAATCAGGCCCAGAATGCTGCTGACCTAGTGACCTTGGGCCCTGACCTCCACTGCAAGCTAGCCAGGTAATATGACTGGGGGGGACAAGAAACAATGGGCTCATCAACTCCAGAGCATACTGAACCCTACTAAACGTACCTGTGCCTCTAGTCCTCCTACATCTTCAAGGATAGATAGCCTGACAAGATGCCTGTGTGCTATGCCACCCCTTCACAATCATGTTTTTGTTTGAGGTTTTTTGGGTTGTTTTTTTTTGTCCATTTGTTCTTAAGACAGGGTCTTGCTGTGTAGCCCAGGCTAGCCTTGAACTTGACGTGATCTTCCTGCCTCCACTGCCTTCCTACTGCTTGGGATGGCAGAAGCGCATGCCCCTAAGCCTCGTACCCTTTCTCACTTTCAGGCTTCTGCGTCTGTCTCCCTACCCTCACTTGGCTGCTCTGTGGTTCTATCCAGGTAGTATATGTAGCCTTCTTTACCTTTCCTCTGAAATGAACTAGCAACCATGACTAGGAATCAGTAAACATCAGAGCAGCCCGTATGCTTTTCTCAGGCCAGCCCCCACTCCAGTGAGTTGAAACCTCTGCCAGTTCATTGCCAAGTTATCTGCGGCATTACCCACATTGCACTAACTGAGGTGTGTGTGTGTGTGTGTGTGTGTGTGTGTGTGTGGCGTGTACAGGAACAGCCACTCAGCAGCGCTCAGTTTATTGGACCTATTACTAGTATTTATAGAGCGTAAATCGGGCATGAAGAAGAGGTATTAAGATCCAAAGCAGGGTGGTGACAAGGAGGAGAACGTGTGAGCACGATGCTACCGAAGCCTGTTGAAAAAGCCATGGCCACCGTACTTCTCTCCACTTTCCTGTGTGTCCTCTGTTCCTTTCTCAATGTTTTTTTTATTTATTGATGCTGTGTGTATGATGTGTGTGCACACTATCGTACACGTGGGAGATCAGAGAACAACCCGGGGGAGTCAATTCTCGCCTTCGACTGTGGGTCTGGGGAACTGAACTCGGGTCGTTAGGACTGCACATTCTTACAGCACTGAACTCACTGGTCTGTGAATTTTCTACTAGTTCCATGATTCGGCACGTGCTGATTCTTCCAGCTAGAACTTTGCTCCTGACTTGGCTAATTTTGCTTGATACTTAAAGGCACAAGAGTGGTCCCCCTCGGGATGCTACATCCAGGCCATGCCACAGGCACCCAGGTGACCCAGAACTAGGCAATGGCGTTCCACCCCACACAGTGTTCCCCAGAGCTACCAACGGGGCACTTGGCCAAGACACACATAGCTGAAAGATGACCTCCGTGGGTGCAGTTGGCTACAGGTGCCGCCATACGCACAGACAGAAGCACACGAGCGACTGAGCCCCAAAGATTTTTTTTTTTTTTGCCACTAATTTGTCCTGTTTACAGAACAACAATGTCACTGAAAGCCACCAAGGACTCACACGCCCCACCCCACCCCCACCACTACACATCCGAGTCCCAGGCCTTTTCCTGATCTTCCCCACAACAGAGTTCACCACCCCACACCCATCTCATTTCTCCCCAGCACCACAACCTTCCTCCCACCATGTCCTGTGCTCTGAGGCTGCTTACTCCTGGGACCAATCCCCACGCGACCCCACATCTTCCAGCAGCCTGGCAGCTGAGGACCTGGAGAAGCTAAGAAAGGACAATTACTCCCCCCAGGTCCTCGCAGACTATGGCAGGGGAGGCCCGCTCTAGCCTTTGGAACTGATCTGAGAGCAGTCTTCTTACGCTGTTCCCACCCCCCCCCTCAGAGGAACGTGTGGAGGAAACTCGGATAACCTTTGGCGGGACCCTGAATATGAAAGTATATAGATTGAGTATTCAAATCAAACATTTACGGATATCAAATCAATACGAAATTTATTTTTAAAACAATTCTTTGGTGCGCATGTAATTTTTGCCTTTTATTAAAGATGAGTGCAAGTTTTCATGGTAATGAGGCAGGTACAATTAATTTTAAAATCAAATATAAAGGTAAAAATCAAATCACAAGTGAACATTTGACACTGCAGGATATAAGCCAGCTTCAACATTTTTCAGCGTTGAAGTATTTTCGTTTTAAAGCCATCAATACGACTTCATGTACAGATGTAGCACAAAGTGGCGGAAGTGTGTCTAGGGCTGGGCCAGAAATTGTTGGAAATTCTCTCTTACTCCCAAGCCCAAATTCACTGAACAAAGATTTATAAAGCTCAAGGCAACCGCACAAAAAGCAATTTGAAAAACATTCGTTCTAATGTAAAACAACCCAAAGATATACATACTTAGTATTTATAACCTGAGAAATGGCATTATAAAAATATTATATCTTTTTTTTCCATAATTAAACCGTATTTTTCTATAAGAGCAGAAAACTTTGTGGATACAGCAGAGACATTATGATTTGCAACAGACACCAGGCTCAAGCCTGAGCCAGGGCAGCTCAGGCAGGCTTGCTTGGGGTTACACGCTAGGAGCCCTGCCAGGATCACCTCAGACCTGCCATGTGCTTGGCTTTGAACTAACCTTTTGTTATTGTGCGTTCAAAAGCTCTTGACCGCTGATGTTACATCCCACAGTTTAATATTCTGCACTCTAGAGCACCCCAGGACTCTAGAAAAGTCCTTTAAGACACAGCCCTGTTGAAGCGGTCTCAAAGGTCTTGCCAGGGGGCTGGAAAGAGGACACAGCCTCTGCTGAAGTCCTGGCAGCTCCCAGAGAAAAGTCTATTCTGTTGCTCTATCTGTTGCTTTCGACGGCCCCACGTCGGCCCTCGAAGCCTGTGAATGCGAAAACAAAGACAGTGTGGCTGCCGTGGGAAGGGAGTTGCAGTGGAGCACGGCAAAAGTCTGCCTAGCTTTGTAGAAGCCACCCAGTCCTCAGAGACCCACAGATCCACAACCACCTCAGCCAGCCCTTGACCCAGCCCACCCCTCCCCATCCTTCTGGCTGCCAGTTACTGACACTGTCACCCCTTCCTCCTGAAATCCGTTCAACAGAGAATCTGATCCAACTCAGCCAAACGGGACTGTTTAAAGGAATATTCTCAGCTTGTCCTTTTTTGCCATTTGCTAAACCTACAGCCTCAAGTATTCTGTTTGCAGGAAGTGTAATTATGGAACATTCCCACCAAAAAAGAAGAAAGTTTGTCCTTCATCACGAATGGGAACAAGCAGCTCACATCACTTGTGGGCACGGGACATAGGGCTCTCGGACTTCTTAGGGTGATTGCCTCTAAAAATCTAAGCCGTTTTCCTCCCCTCCGTTTTAAAATTCCGGCACACCGCCCAAGAACTAACCCTCGCCTCACCCAACAACGGAAGTCAGCGGTGGAGACGATAACTTGATTTTCCAAGATCCCTTTTTATAATTAAGACCTGCTGCTTTCTGCCTTGAGTTCTGCTCTGGAATTGAAGATACCTTGCCCTCCTAGAGCGAGGCCTCCAGAGTGGGTCCCAGAAGGGTGACCTTGGAGAGGTGGCTGAAGTAGACGGCCCATAGACGTCTAGTTCTGGGAGCCATATTCAGGAAGAGTTCTCCCGAACAGCAGCAGGCCTCAGTGCCAAGTACCACTGAGAGGCTAAAGGATAGGACACTGAGAACTGACCTCTGGGCTTCACAAGGTGGAGCTGCTCAGTGACCTCGACAAGAAGTGGACTGGTCCCTTGGGTCGAATAGATTCCCCCGAGACAGAGAAGAAAACAATTGGAGGCAGTGGTCACATTGGGCTCTTTGAAGGGTTTGACTACAGAAGGCAGTAAGGAGTAGGGTTGGGCCTATAAGGGCAAGACTTTTTTTCATATAAAAATTTTACAGTGTATTTATTCACTGATGGGGATGACCCAGCAGAGAGAGGGAAACTAAAGACAAAGGACGGAGGAAAGAATGGGAGAGCAAACTTTGCAGGTCCATGAGAAAGAGATCCCAGGGCACACGGAAATGGCTTAGACTAGGGGCTGAAAGGACCTCTGTGGCTTCTGCAGGGGTGGCAAAGGGTGCACATGAGACAGAGGGTTTGGAGACCTGCTGGGAAGATGCGCAACATCTTGGAATATTTCATCCTTCTTCAACCGTTGAAGTGAAGTCTTACGTACGTAATCCGTTCAACTTCTCCTGGCTGTGTCTGTTTCCTCTGAGCCTTCCTGTACCGTGAGGAAGTTTAAAATTAAAAGCCTCCATAGAGGGAACACAAGAATACCTCCTCCGTGGTGTTTTAATGACGATTAAGTGGGCAAAGGCAGACAGCCAAGTTTACCATAAGACTAATTGACAGAGCTTGGGGGAGGCTCATTTGCTGTGCCAATCTGAAGACCTGGGTTCGAATCTCCGAGGCCCATATAAAAAGCCAGGTGTGACTGCTCTTTTCTTTAACCCCAACATTGGGGGTGGGGGTCAGAGACCAGCAGACTCTGGGGGTTTGCAGTTGAGTCAGCCTGGCTTCCACAGTGCGCCTCCAGCGTCCTGTCCCAAAGAGGAAAGGTTGACAGCAACAGAGGAAAACACCTGAAACCCTCCGCTGGCCTTCCATGCATGTATCACACACAAACATACATCACAACACACAACAAAGATATAGTAAATAAATGGCAGTTAGCAGCCTTTGTGCTGTTTCATTGCAGTGCTCAGTGAAATCTATGAGACTCCCCGCAGGTTTTCGTCCTGACCCTGTCCAGCTGACATCTCCTGCCAAAGTTCTCATCCATCAGCCTCCTCTTTAGCTTCCACCCCACCATTCTCTCCCACAAAGCCCGCATGGCCTTTCTGCTGCCTCCGGCTACCCAGGAAAAGCTTTAGGCTGCGGACCACACCAAGCCTTCCTGGCTTTTCTGCTGGACCCCAGACCAATCCACCCTCCCTTCAATACCATGCAGAGGTCGGCATCTTCCTCCATGCAATCATGGGAAGCCAGATTCAGCAGCTGCCATCCAGCTCTCCATGATGAAGATAAATTCAGTTATTCAGCCCTCAGGTTCTAACTTCAAAAGATACTTGATAGCCAAACAGAAAAAAAGCCCTCGAAGACTGTCTAGCCCAAGAAACAGCTACCATAAAATATCTTTGGTGCCATCTACTGGTGAATGATTTTCAGACGGCCTCCCTGAGAGCAGAAAGCATTCTAAGGAGCAGAAACTGATTTCAATAACAGAGCTGACGCCTCAGTGGGAGAGGCCGTCCTGCCATGCATGTCAGCACTGAATGAACACACATAAAATCCATACCGATATACCACATACTTTAGATATCCATACCGATGTTAGCTACTTACTGAGAGCGTGCCCTGGGTTGCTATGAAACCGTCATAAAAATTTTAATTAAATGAGAGAGGCCGTCTACGGACCCAGAAAAAAAAAATTTTAATTAAAAAAAAAACAAAAACATGTGCATGAGGTCTATGCAGGCTTGTGCTCCCAGCCACACAAGTATATGACCAGAGGTTGGGTCTTCTCTGAGATGGTCATCTTATTCTTTGAGACACAGTGTCGTGCTTACCATGGCTGAAGAGTGGGCCTCTGGGATCCTCCTGACTCCAATCTGTGGTTATACTTATCATGCCCAGCCTGCTCATGGGTGCTGTGGACCCAAATTCAGGTCCTCATGCCTGAGCAGCAAACACTGTCCAGTCTGAGCCTTCTCCCCTGTTGGGAGCAGTGAGACCCCAGGTCCTGAATCTCTTGTAATCTAATCTGAGTGCCTACAGCTGCTCTGAGCACGAGACCTTCAGGACTTCCTGATCTCAGCACTGCCCCCTGCTGTGGTGCCTGTACCACCTGGAACCACTACCAGCAAGACTCTGAAAAACAAAACAAAACACAGAAGGCGCTAACAGACCTTTTAACACCGATACCAAAACCCCAAGAATGCCCCCTTTATTGTGTTCAGGGGCACATTATACAGAGATAGCCATGCCCCAGACAAACCCATCAGAAACCACTCTCCTGCCATCAGGAACTCCTGAAGGTCTCGTGCTCAGAGCAGCTGTAAGCACTCCGATCAGGGGATTACAAGAAATTCAGGATCTGGGGTCTCACTGTTCCCAACACTCCCCAGTCCCCATAGTGGCCATTTTTCGTGGTTGAAATATTCTCCTCATGACTATCCTAGCTGATTTACTCAGCCTTTTTTTCCATCACTTTGTATAACAAACAACACTGTCCTAAATGCTCTACTATACGTGTTTCAGAGTTTCCCATCCATCGATTTCCAAAAATAGAACAGTAAGGTCAAAGGACAAAAATATCTTATACTCTAGATTTATATATCTAGAGGAAACTGTTTTCTTTTTTTAAAATTGTTTTTATTCAGCTATATATTTTTCTCCACTCCCCTCCTTTTCTTCCCTCCCCTTCTGCCCTCTCCCATGGTCCCCATGCTCCCGATTTACTCAGGAGAACTTGTCTTCATCTACTTCCCATGTAGATTACATCCATGTATGTCTCTCTTAGGGTCCTCATTGTTGTCTAGGTTCTCTGGGGTTGTAATTTGTAGGCTGGTTTTCTTTGTTTTATGTTTAAAAACCACTTATGAGTGAGTACATATGATATTTGTCTTTCTGAGTCTGGGTTACCTCACTCAATATGTTTTCTAGATCCATCCATTTGCCTGCAAATTTCAGGATGTCATTATTTTTTTCTGCTGTGTAGTACTCCATTGTATAAATGTACTACATTTTCCTTATCCATTCTCCAGTCGAGGGGCATTTAGGTTGTTTCCAGGTTCGCTATGACAAACAATGATGCTATGAATGTCCTTGTGGTATGACTTGAGCATTATATACCCAAAAGTGGTATTGCTGGATCTTGAGGTAGGTTGGGAAACCATTTTCTTAAAAAAAGAAAAGTTGCTCTTTATATTGAAAAGAACGCTGGAACCTACCACTTCTCATTGTTTCACTGGCAGTCACGGACAGCATGGGGTTTTTTGTTGTTATTGTTTTCTAACTGGGGAAAATGGAGCAAACTATAAACAATGCCACCTTAGCTTCCTTTCCTGTGACTGCATTAATATTGACCCTGTGAATGCAGTTTGGTTGTGAGCCCTCAGTGTCTGTCAGGGTCTGTACCAGAGACCTGGACCGAGAACACTCAGTATAAAAAGTGTTAATTGTGAGAGCTGAACCACAGAAGAGGCAATAAGACTCTGCTCCCACTCCCTGGAGCTAAGGAACAACAGAGAAGGGGGCAGCTGGCTGGTGCACACGCGCTGTGAGCTCAGCAATGGATGAATTGCAGACGGGGTTCCGTGGCCACTGTGGAAGGGAAGCATCAAGTCTGGGGTTGTCTGGCGGCAAAAGCAAAACTCTGGGTCTTTTAAATCCCGTTATAAAATAAATGACAGTTTTTAGACTATGCTAATGTTTCGTAGGATAAGCCCATACAAGTTATTATTATTCAAATGTTATTAATTGTCCTACAGTTTACCTGTGCTTCTAAAACACCTAGGCAATGCTGGAAATCATCTTCTTTCCTCCTCCTGGAGCCGTTCTGTTGCTCTGTAGTGCCCCCTTTCTGCAGACCCCAGCACAGAGCCCCGTTGATTTTTTTTGCTCTTCAATGTAAGCTCAGGAAGTATGTGTTAATGGGTAGAGTCCACCCTCTTGCCAACTCAGCGTCCTTTGGACTTGCAGATGGCAAAAGCAACTCTAACAAAAGAGAACTATCTCCAACAAATGAAGACAGTCTTGCCTTCTCCCCAAAATGAGAAGAAACAAGTCTTGAAGTTGTTGGTTATTTGCAGGAGAGTTACACTAACCATCGCTAGAAAGAATTCAGTTGCTCTTCAAACCCAGTCACAGTTAAAAACCCTGCCGCTCCAAGACTGAAGTATAGAATTAGCTTCCAAAAAGTTATTAAATGATCGGGGGGGGGGGGAGGGAGAATTAGCCAATGTCTCCCATGGTCTATTGTGATATAACCAAGAAAGAAGTTTGCATGGCTCCTTACTAGTTTTTTTAGCCAGTCATAATGAAAGGGCCTTGGCCAACTCGAGCATGGTAAACATGGCTCTGGCAGGCCTTGCCCATCTCTCCCATTCCCTCTGCCTTGCTAAAAACCAAGATTACATTCCTAAAACTAGCCACCACGGTCTGTTCCCTTATTTGGCCACTTCCCGCCTAAGGCTGACTACGAAGGTCCAGCTGTTGAAGTATTGAAGTATTGAAGAAAGCTCCCTCTGGCTCACCAAATTAACATGCCCAGTTAAAATTAAACACCTCGGTTTACCATCATTTTCCTATGTGCCACGTCTACCGCCTCTCTATCCAGAGGCCGTCATTTCTCCATCCTGGACAAATCTCCCTGCCCCCTTTCTCTTTTTCCCTCCCCGCTCTCCCTTTGTCCTCTCCCTCCTGCCTCTGTCTCTTATTCCCGCCCCTAAATCTTCTTTGTGCTGAGAACTTGGTCTTGGAGGTCTTGAGCTGATATTTTCCTTCCGTATAATGTCACTTGGTGCTCATAAATTTCTTCCTCAGCCATTCCATGTTTTCTTGTCCTCAGACAGGACTTTGTTCTTCACCCAGTAAAGTGGCCTATCCCTGCATTTCTGAAGGTCCTGGATCCCAATAGTCCCTCCTGTCTTTAGTTTTCATATCCCATATGTTTACTAACAGGCATGGGACTATCAATCCCCCAGAGGATGCCCCAGCTCCAGCCATGTTCCTCCCCTGTGGTTATCTTCCTCTTGATTATCAGGATCAACCCCCACAGCCAGAGAAGTGAGTCCTCTGTGGTTCCTGGGTCAATGCTGAGAAAAACCCGGGTGGTGGTCCCAATCCCCAATCCAATAGAAGCCTGCTGTGATTCCTAATGGAAGTTCATCTCTAACCAGGCAGGGCACAAACTTGAAGTCAAAGGAAGCACAAACTCTGCGGGTTATCTGGTGGGGTTGTGGGAGGCGCATGTGTTCTGGCTGTGGGAGTACAATGCATCGCTTGCGGAGTCGGATCCTAAGTTGCATGCTCTTGTCATGTGTAGTCTTACGGTGCGGTGGGTAAGATGGGCATCTCAACACATGATGTGTCTCATGGTCCCGTCATACCTGACTTTTAAATGTCTTTGTCCCTTCAATGAATACTTCTAGAGGTGTCACGTCCTGCGTGGCTTGGTCCAGGAAACCTGACAAGGATGACAACGGTCATGAAGAAATGAAAGACACTGAAGGAAAGACACACACACATAGAGAAGCTAGGAGGGGTTCACCATGCTCCCTCTGATGGAATGAATGGGACTCTGCCTGCTTGTCATGGCTCAGGAGGAGGGGTTAGCTCATGTCTGTAGGAGAGAGGAGTCTCCAGCTGTAAACATCTGGGGGAGGAAGCCTCAGTAGGTGCTTTCTGTACCCTCTCAATCGCTCGATATTCCCACAGACGAGAGAAGGCTTTGGCTATTCCCATGGGTCTAAGGTATTGGGGTCCCTGCCATGGCTGTGCCCATATCAACAATACACAGTCACTCAGAATTTTATCCACTCCCCACACCTTCTTTTTTCTTTTTCTTTTCTTTTTTCTTTTTGGCATCTATTAATTACATCTATCCCGTGGCTTCATCTGTCAATAAACACTTCTTTTCTGCTAACACAGCAGCTGCACCTGAATCTACTGCTGTTTCAGTTAGTAATTGCGGCTCCCAGTTACTGGTCCGCTTCTCTGGTAGCAGCCTGATGGGACTTGTATATCCCGCCAGATCCACCTCCTGCAGCTGCCAACAAATGTAGTTTTTAACTAAATCTCTATCGTTCTATTTACCAATAAAGACTTGGGAGTCAGAAGTTGGGCTGAAGTACTGGCTAGCTCAAAGAGGTTGAGGAGCGACCAGCTGACTTTCCCTTTTTGCCTGAGTGGCAGAAAGAGAGTCCTTCTGCCCTGCCAAACCAAAAATACTATCACACTCAAAGTCCCTCTCAGCTACTTCCTGTGCGTCTCTCTATCCATCTTCCAGCCAGACTCTTTTCTCTCTATGATTTCTTTCTGTGCATTAGTTGCTGGCTCCGCTTCCTAACCCAAGGTTGATTTTTTTTTTTTAATTAGTACAGATACAAACTCTCGGTTGAATATCCCACCATATAATAGCAGTAACAACACCTGGCTAGCTGGTTGTCTCCCATGGACAAGTAGCAAGGCCAGGGACTATTTTTCAAACTGTTATTTACAGTAGAAGGGAGGAGATGGCATCAATTTGCCCTGAATCCTCCTGCCTGCAGACATTTCTTTTTTTTAATTTTTTAAACTTTTTTTTAAATTTTATTTTGTGTTCATTGATGTTTAGCCTGCATGGATGTCTGTGTGAAGGTCTCAGGTCCCCTGGAACTGGAGTTACAGACAGTTGTTAACTGCCAATGTGGGTGCTGGGAATTGAACTCGTGTCTTCTGGAAGAGCAGTCAGTGTTCTTAACCACTGAGTCAGATATAATTTTAGTTTTTATTGTTTTTATTTTGTTTTGTTTTTTGTTTTAGGGGCTGTTTGTTTGTTGAGGGAGTTGTTTGGTTGGTTTGGTTTGGCTTTTGTTTTTAACACAGGGTGTCTCTGTGTAACCCTTGCTGTCCTGGAACTCACTCTAATCCAGGCTGAACTCAAACTCAGAAATTTGCCTGCCTCTGCCTCCTGAGTGCTGGGGAAAAGGTGCACACCACCACCACCTGGCAGAGATATGATTTCTTTAAGAGTTAAGAAAAGCTGCTTTTCTCGAACTCTGCCAAGTCTTTACTTGTGGGTTGAGGGCTCGAGGCCACAAGCTGATTTGGTCCACTCTGTTGCAGGCACAGCCTCTGTAGCCGTGGCAGGGATCCTGGCTGCTCTGAGAATCACTAAGAACAGGCTCTCCAATCATGTGTTTGTTTTCCAGGGTGCAGGGGAGGTAAGTACTGTCCAGAAGACGCTCCAGTGGCTGTCCTGAGAAGAGGAACGGGTGCGGGAGTGTTCCTGGCGGGAGGTGGTCTGGGTTCCAGCCAGAGGAAGCGGCAGGAGTGTGTTCTGATTGTTGCAGCATTTTGAGTCTCAATATTTGAGTTTCTCAAAGGAAAGATTCACCTGGGCTTCCTAGGATTTGTGGGGCTGAGGAAATGAAGGGCTCATTTGGGTGAAACATCTAGCATATGCTGAATAACTATGTGCTTTGAGTTTAAATATCATCCTTATGGTACTCCCTAGGCAGCCATGGGCATCGCCCACCTCCTGGTTATGGCCCTGGAAAAGGAAGGCATGCCCAAGGCAGAAGCCATAAGGAAGATCTGGATGGTGGACTCCAGGGGTCTGATTGTCAAGGTACTGTTCAAATCTGAAAAACTAGAGGTTTCGCAGGGTGGTGGTGGCACTCAGGAGGCAGAGGCAGGCGGATCTCTGTGAGTTCGAGGCCAGCCTGGTCTACAAGAGTGAGTTCCAGGACAGGCTTGAAAGCTACAGAGAAACCCTGTCTCAAAAACAAAAAAAAAAACAAAAAAAAAAAAACAAAAAACTAGAGGTTTCCTGGCATGTAGAGCTGCCAAGAACTAAACCTAAAGAGGCCTCTAGCTAGGCACTATGGTGCACGCTTTTAATCCCAGCATTGGAGAAGCAGAAATAGGTGAATATGTGAGTTTGCATCATCCTGGTCTACCAAGTTTCAGGACAGTCAGAGCTACACAGAGAAACCCTCAGAAAAAGAAGAGGAGAAGAAGGAAGGGAGGGAGGAAAAGAGGGAG
>NC_022023.1:6190523-6193968 GCF_000317375.1 Microtus ochrogaster
AGGGAGGGAGGGAGGGAGGAAGGAAGGAAGGAAGGAAGGAAGGAAGGAAGGAAGGAAGGAAGGAAGGAAGGAAGAGCTCTCCAAGGGGCAGAATTCTAAGACAGGGTGGAAAGCAAAAAGGAAATTCTAAAGCAAAAGCTCTAATTGCTGTTATCCAAAAAGTTATGATGGTGTGTGCGTGTGTGGAGATTGTTATGAAGAGTGTGAGCATGCATGCCTGAATACCCTTCCAGCCTTCTCTCCTACCACTTCCTACCCTCAGTTTACCTCAGCCATATTGAATCATAGTCCTCCAGAAGACACGGCTGACTCTCTTCCACAACTTTTCACAGCCATTGACAGGGCCGTGGGCCTGGTGTGCATCTTCCCATCCCCCCATCAATCCAGGGAACAGTCTCTGAACAGGTTACCAGACACTGGCCACTCTTCTGTTCACTTGTGCTTTTTTTCCAACATCATTTGGTCCGCTCTATTGAGCTGACTTCTAGTCAAGGAACTGTAGGCTTGGCATCCTCCCTCTGGCACTCCTGAGGCCAGCTGGAGCCGTCAAAATGATTGCACCCATTTACCAACACTGTGCCAGCCTGTCATCCCCAGGCTCCTGTTCGAAGAGAGGGAAAGAAATCTGGAGCTTCTCAGACATGGTTGGCAAGACCAGCCGATCCTAAACTCAGCTCAGGGACGCTCCCAGGAAGACTAATGGATCCTGTTAAATCCTTCACATTAGCTCTCTGGTACTGAAAGCCTTCAGGCCCTGTCCTTCTGCAAACCTGTAGGCTGCACTTCATATGACCAGCAGGTTCAGTGAGGCTAAGGAATCTCCTAAGAGTCTTTCTATCTTGTCCCTGTAACCCATGACCCCCAATAGCTAAAAACAAAATAAAAGTAAAGATTTTTGACCATTTTTTATTCTAAATATTTTAAATATTTAAATATTTTATTTTTAATAATTTATTATAAATAAATACTTATGTATTTTTCCGTGTGGCTCAGAAGATGGCTCAGAGTTTAAGAAGACTTGTTTGCTTTTTTGGGGGACCCAGATTTGATTTGATTCCCAGCACACATATGGTGGCTAACAACTGTTTGTACCTTCAGTTACAAGGGACCTGGTGCCCTCCTTAGCCTCCAGAGACCCTGCACACATGTGAAGCACAAATACAAGTAGCAAAATACCCACACGATTAAAATAAAAATACATTTTTAAGAAAAAAAGGAAGGAAGAAACACATGTATACATTCCCTTATATGTATACATATAAGGGTCTGGGCCTCACTATTCTGAAGGTTCAGATCAAAACACAAGGCTCAATCAGAAACACTGTCAGAATTTTAACACATCAAGGCTCTGCTCGGAAGGCCCTCAATGCCACTGCTACTCCATCTTCCTTCTTTTCCTACAGGGTAGGAGCCACCTGAACCATGAGAAGGAGATGTTTGCCCAAGACCATCCGGAAGTCAACTCCCTGGAGGAGGTAGTGAGGCTGGTGAAACCCACAGCAATTATAGGTAGGAAGAAGAAGAGGTCCTGCCGCCCAACCCAGCTAACCCTCTGAACTTGCAGATAGACAGTCTGAGACCCAGTGAAGAGTCACAAACCACCTACGGAAGCGCAGCTGTCTCCCCTATCCCTGGTTCAATGCCAATGCCATGAACTTATTGGGTAACTTCTGTATAGAAACCATAGAAATGAGGGCCCAGAGTTGGGGACTTGATGACATATGTGTTGATGTAAGACAGTGAGACAGTGCTGCTCTCTAGCATGGAGATGAGCAATCCTTCCACACCCAGACTGGGGCCCTGGTACCTATCCCTGTACTAGAGGAACACTCTGCACTCAACAACAACATCCGGGAATGGCTTCCAGGTGCACCTTCAAGACCGGAGGCCAGAAATGGACCAGTGGTTTCCCAGAAATGAACAAGAGGTCTTAGGTAGCTCAAGCAACAGGATTCCCTCATTCCCAACAGCAGATTCTATCCCCAGGATTCCCAAGTCTGCCATGGGGTACCTAGTTTCGTCAGCAGTGCCACAAGAGGGGAAATGGGGTGTTCATACAGAGTAGGCATTCCCCGCTGCCCTCCTCTTCCCTGTAGGTGTCGCTGCCGTCGCAGGAGCCTTCACGGAGCAGATTCTGAGGGACATGGCCTCCTTCCATGAGCGCCCTATCATCTTTGCCCTGAGCAACCCCACCAGCAAGGCTGAGTGCACAGCTGAGAAGTGCTACCGGGTCACTGAGGTCAGCGGGGAGTCCTTCCTCCCACCAGCTGAGAGAGTAGCAGCGGCTACTACCAGCAGCCCTATGAGGGTGACAGAGGGTGCCCAGTCATCATAAGCAAGCTGAGGTTTAGAAAGATGAGTCAGCTTTCCCAAGATCATCGAGCTAATAAATAGAACTAGACTTCAAGTTTCCATCTAACTCCAAAGCCGGAGCTCTTCTGGACTGCTCAGGGTTCCCCCAAACAGAGCTTTGCCCAACAGAGTTTGTTTATTCCTGAGGCAACTGTCTCATGCTGGCCCTCCCAGATGTTGGGGGAAGAGGCTCCATGGCCTCCGCTGTCAGTAACTTGAAGGGAGGCAAGGCTTTAGAGTACTTACCAAGCTCTCACTATTCTGGACACAGAGGGGAGGGTATGGGTCCAACATTTAAGAGATAAGAATAGACTGCCATGGCTGCCCCAAACCTGTCTCCAAGTTCTGCTTCTGCTTTCTTCCTATGTCCAGGGCCGAGGGATCTTTGCCAGTGGAAGTCCCTTTAAGAATGTGACTCTGGAAGATGGCAGGACCTTCATTCCCGGTCAGGGAAACAATGCCTATGTGTTTCCAGGGGTCGCCCTGGGTGTCATTGCCGGTGGGATCCGACACATCCCAGATGACATCTTCCTCCTGACGGCAGAGGTACCGCTGCTTTTCTCCCTAGGATGCTTCTAGTGCGGTTGGTGGCTCAACACCGGGTCCTTAGGCCCAGTGACCCCTGGGTTCGTCATCTCTTATCTACTACCCACTCACCCCAGACCAGAAGCAAGGCTGGACAGGAAAGCACATGGAACCTTGAAGCAAGAATTTTTTTTTGCTAAGATGGCCACCCAGAATGATACTAAGGATGTGGGTGGAGGCTAGGACCCAAGAGTAAGGGGGCCCAGAGACTCCTATATAACAGGCTGTGATCTGTCAGAAGACAGAGTCTTCGTTTGCTGGTCACAAGCTTATTATCCATGTTGGCCTTAGTGGTTTCCTTCTAGAATTCATGGAACCTCATGCTGTTTTAAACTTCAGCCATGCTTAGCACAGAAAGAATGAGTCTTTGTTTAAGCATTAAGCTTCCTTAGGGCTATGGCATAGGTCGCAGTACGTGGGCAAGCTTTGGGATAATGGAATGGGATTTGTTCTGTAAAGAAAATCGATCTCTCTCTCTCTCTCTCTCTCTCTCTCTCTCTCTCTCTCT
>NC_022023.1:6194068-6201874 GCF_000317375.1 Microtus ochrogaster
CTCTCTCTCTCTCTCTCTCTCTCTCTCTCTCTCTCTCTCTCTCTCTCTCTCTCTCTCTCCTCTAGCATATTGCCCAAGAAGTGTCTGAGCAGCACCTGTCCCAGGGGAGACTGTACCCACCACTCAGCACCATCCGAGACGTGTCTCTGAGAATTGCAGTCAAAGTAAGGGCCGTCCTCCCTCGTACCCCTCTAACACGGGTGGTGTGGCTCCACCTACTCCTATGACGTCAGGAGGGCTAGGCAGCTGTAGAAACCTGTGCTCCTGGAGCCTCGCTGCATGTAACCCACAGACTAGGTGGCAAACTCTTGCCTGCCCAACAGACTTGAGTCCCGCTCCAAACACCCACCCAGGCATTCTAGAAAAGCTCCCGCATTTCCCCACAGACATAGGAAGGAAGGTCGTCAGAGGCCACGGTCTTGGGAACCAGAATGTGGGTGGAATTTTTTTTTAATGAATCATAACCCCTCATTTATGGGAAAGGCCAGCTTGCACAGCATCATAGAAAGAATTCAAGCTTTGGAGTTCCCACTCTGGCAATCAGCAGAGGCGTCACTGTGACCCAATGCCTTCACTTCCCTCAACCTTAGCTGCTTCTCTGTAGAGCCCAGTAGTTCCTCCCTCCCAAAACTCCTGTTGGCCAGAGTGGGTAGTTACTTTCCCCTTTCTCACTTTAAGGGATAATGAGGTGACTGGGTTCACAGAACATTCCAGACTATGCAAGGATAATGGGTTTTCGGAGAAAACATAATACAGTAAAGACCAATTTCAAGCAATAATTATCCAAGCTGGATAATAAGTACATGATATCCTTTCCATTCGTGTGTGTTTTTCTGTAAGAATAACCAACAGTCTCAGAAAGTACAGCGCACAGCAATACATTAGTGCCCACGAGTTGTCCAGCGCAGGCGCCCTTACAAAACAATTATGAAGTCCAACAATCCAGATCCTGGTTCAGCTCACCTGTTCCTCTTCGTTCACGGGGGACTATTGGCTCACAAGATGATCATCCAATTCAACCACATCAGTCTCCATGGGAATGAGTTGCAGGCGGACTGTTACTAACTATATTCTCATCATCACTCTAGAAGAAGGTGATCATTATTTTGCTTCCCAAGCAGTAAGCTGAAGTACTAATCAAGTTTACCATTGGCTGGAAACCCGCAGAGAATTAGAAACAGGGATAATCATGGGCTGGGCCTCTTTGACCTTGGCTCAGGCACTGGGTATGAATCCACCTCCAGAGGTCTGGGAGAGAGGACAACCAGCCCCTTAGGAAGAGAAGCAAATGCTCTCTAGGAAAAAGTTTTAATCCTCCCCTTCTGGTGGTGTCATGGGTGGCAGCTGAAGAGGAACATGACCGGTCCTTTAGGGAATATTCTTTGCCCCTCGCTGCCAAGGAAGGGGCTTTTTAAGGCCGATTTCCCATAGAGCTAGTTTCTCATTCAAACTTGTTTCTCCTAGGTCCTTGACTATGCATATAAACACAACCTGGCCTCCTGCTATCCAGAGCCCAAGGACAAGGAGGCTTTTGTAAGATCTCTGATCTACACTCCAGACTATGACTCCTTCACACTAGACACCTACACTTGGCCGAAGGAAGCTATGAATGTCCAGAAGGTCTGATGCACTCTCTGGGACTTATTTGGGCTAGATGAAGAAATACAATATAAACGTTCCAAAATGGCCAGCCTTGTCACCATGGTTATTTTTTGTTTGTCATTTGTTTTACTTTGTGTGTTCTGCGGAGGTGCTGAGGCATGCAGCGGATGTCAGCTTTGTTCCTGAAGGCCCTGGGAGCTCTCTTTCCTATAAAACTTCTCTGAATCCTCTCCAAATGGTTCTTTTACTGTTAATTGCTATCATCAAAGCCTTGTGGGAAATTCTGCTTAGAAACGCACCTTTGTAGAGCTCAAGGTCTAGATTGAACTCAAGTCCTTTTCCATACGCGAGGAGGTGCTGTGTCCGTGGAAGATGTTCATAGGGAAGTCACAGAGCTCCAGGAAGAAAGGATGCTTCCCATGAGACACCAAAGGAGAGCAGTGTTTGTGCACTGCCCGTGACTGAAGGGCGGATTCGTCATAGGCACTCAGGGAATGTAAGCAAAGCCACCTGCCAGAAAATGTGGTCCACCCGTCAGGGAGTGAATTCATTTCAGAAGAATACATTGCCTTCAAGGCTCAGTAGAGTGTGGGTTGGGCTGAGTGGCCAGAGGCTCATCAAGAAGGGTCCCTGCCCTTTGGGTTGTTGAGTACTGTACATTTTATGCTGTCATTACAAAAGGGAAAGATAGAGAAATATGGATGAGAAGAATCTGCATGCCAAAGAATGAGGAGAAAGAGGAGCACAGAGCGTGAGCACCACGGGGAAGGCGTTGATTTGATTTGTAAGGAAGACTTCATTTAACTAATGTTCCAGGCCTGGGATACACTCTCCCCTCCATCCTTCACCCTCAAGTAATGGAGCAATTCAAATTTCTGGTGGAGGTGACTTTTAGTGAAAACCTTTACCTCCCCCGTTTTCATGACTGCACACACGCACAGCAAACAGTAAAGAAAGACCTGGAGCCCCTGCTTGGCCTGTTTGGGATAGCCAGTCTCCTTTCCCTGTATAAATCACGCTTTGAGACCTACCCCTGGAGCCACCTCACCAGGATTCCCGCTGCAGATAATGCTCTATTTGACTGTCCCTCGGTGCAATCCAGGTAAACTCCTAAGCGCCACGAAGAGTATCTGGCAGAGTCATGAATCAGTCATCTCTTGTTCAGGTCTTATTCTTCCAGCATCAGCTTCCTTGGTGCTAGAACTTAGTCAACAATGTCCCCAGAGTGTAGACCTAAATATAAAACTAACACTCCACGTTTCTGGAAGAGAACAGATCAGTGAGTCCTTGTGAAGACTCACCAGTAAATCTCTAATGGCAATCTCATATCTAATGCCTGTGTCCTGGGGGATACAGTTGCAAACGATAGAAGAAACTGGCTAAGATTTCTAAAGTTCTGATCTATTGCATCAGCACCACACGGCCACCAATGGCCTGGTTAGACTTCTCATTTCCACAGGAGAAACCATCTGCCTGGACCCAAACTCTTCCTTTCTGTTCCGTGCCCAGAATCAGTAAGGGCAGCCGTAGAAGAAAATGGCTTCTTCCATCCAAAAGGCTCGCTCCATGGAACACCTCTACAGCTGGTTCATATTCCTCTCCTAGCTCTCATAGCTCTCCTAATATACGACTTTTGGAATGTCTTCATGTGTCCTTAATTGTTGCAGGTCGTGTCTTGGGGTTCCATCATCTACCACATCCCATGTAGAGAAGTAGAAGACTCTAGACATAGATTTTCAAAATTCCAAATGTGTTCCTAATAGCACTAATTATGGTCAGAGAACCTGTTATGACTTGTTAAAATAGATTTCAGTTTGCTGGGAAATCTATTTTTTTTCAAATGCTATTGCCAAATTTTAAAAACAAAAAAGTTCACATCTTCTTAAAAAGAATATGTGCACCAACATGGTAGGATGCAATATCCTTTGTTTGGGTATTTTTATTTTATTTTACTCAATTCTACATATTATTATTTTTTCTCTACTCAGCCTATATCTGCAAGATAATTTTTTCCTTGCAGTTTTGAACATATCTATTTTACATATTTTGACCCAGTGTTATTAGGTACATGAAGTTTAGAATTGTGATCATTTACAGTGAACTCAAATCTGTGAAACTTTGTAATTTTCTTAATAATGTATTTGTTCTGTGATAACATCTTGGAAGTCTCCCTTGCCCTTTTTTATTTATTTAGATGTTGAAACTCATATCGTACCTGGTGATGACAGGCGCTCTCCAGTTATTTCTGCCACACAACTTAAAAAAGAGCGAAAATGTGGTTAGTTTAACATTAAAACATAGGATCATTTTATCAATTTTATAATAAAATAATTATCAATAACCCTAATTTTAACTCACATAATTTTAAAAGCAAAAAGATTTGCCAGGTGGTGGTGCAATGCACCTTTAATCCCAACTCGGGAGGTAGAAGCAGGCAGATATCTGTGAGGTTGAGGCCAGTCTGGTCTACAAATCAAGTTTACAGTCAAGGAAACAGAGAAACAATGTCTCGAAGAAAAAACATAAACTATTAAATGTCCATTGATTAGTAGAAACTAATCCCGTTTTTGGTTGGGAAAATATACTTTCAACCAAAGTAATAAGTAGTAAGCAACTGTTAATGTTTGGCACAAAATAAAAAATTAGGAGTTTCAGAAATTGGAAAATAGCACTGTTTTAGCCACGAAGGCAACACATCTCTGCTTTTTATAAAATACCAGGGGTTAGAGATGGCTCAGTAGGTAATGTGCCTCCAAGCAAGCGTGAGGACCTGAGTTCAATCCCTAGAGCCTATTAACAAAAAACAAAAAAGCTGAGTGGTGGGATGTACTTGTAATCCCAGGTGTGGGGAAACAGAGAGATGCCATCCCCAGGGCTCGCTGACCAACCAGCCCAGCTCAGTTGGCAAGCACCAGGTAAAGGTTGAGAGACCCTATTTCAAAACACTGACGAGGAGAGCGACTGAGGAAGCAACTTGCCATCTGAGGTTAACCTCTGGCACGCGCGCTCGCACACACACACACACACACACATGCACACTTACAAAATGCTTACTAAATTACAAGCCTTATGTCCTACACAATATTCTGCTTCCTGGTCTCTCCCGTCCTGACTTCACTCCTCCTTCGATTGGTATGCCAAACACAAACATATATGACAAGGCATTAAACACACGCTGCTTCAGTACAAATGGCTCTTGTCTGAGCTTCTACCGAAGCTGGCTATTCCAAGCAGAGGTTTCAAAACAGCATAAAATGAGATTTACAGAAATGCATTCATCACTGTGAAACTTAAAATCTCACAGAAGCAACTGCAGCAGACTTGATGTCTACCAGCGCACATGCGGGGAGGAAAACACTGAAGAACAAGCAAAGAGTAGCTCTATCCTGACAAGGTCTGAAACGGCTGGATAAACAACATAAGCTCTGGAATGATGTTTAGAGTGTTTTAGAATTTTAATTCTGTATTACTAAACATAGACAAGTCCTGGGTTGTGTCTTGGCAGCCCCATGCTGGCCTTGAACTCACTCTGTAGCCAAGGATAGCTTTGAAACCCTGATTCTACAGCCTCCACCTTCCGGGAGCTCAGATTCCAGGTGTGTATAGGCCTCCACTCCACGCAGTACCGGGGACGGAACCCAGGGCTTCCTTATGCTAAGCAAGCACTCTCCCGTCCCAAGCCACATCCCTGGCCTCTGATGCTCATTCTCCCCATCCCTTCCCTGCTTGCCACGTTTATTACACGTATTGTTTGTATGTGTGCATCACCGTACCACAAACGTGTGGAGATCAGTTACAAGAAGTCAGTCCTCCCCTTCTGTGGGGTAGGTCCTGGGGATCAAACCTAGTTCCTCAGGCTTGGCAGCAGGTGCCTTCACCCATAGAGCAGTGGGCATTTAATAGGTTATTAAATGAAAACTTTGGTGCTAGGATTGGAGATACTTTCTTGCAAGTGGTTGATCAGGGAGGTCCCAGAGAACCCCCAAAGCAACACAAGCTATCATCTTTGCTCTTGATTTCCCACTACAGTGAGATGGTAAGACTCCCATTGCTAAAATACAGTACACTTTAGATGCAGGGTATAGTGGATGAAATTAAGCTGGAATTGACCTGAAATTTTTCTGTCAAAAGATGGCCTGCAGACTACTTAAGAGAAAACAGTCAGCATTGGACTGTGCACAACATAACAGCAACCTGCCCGGCAATATGTGCCAACTGGCCCAATGGAGGTGTAACTATTGTGGGTAGAATAGAAGCCTGTGCCACAGGCAGAATTTCATGCTTGATGCTATAAACCTGGTCAAAAGGCAACCATAGGCCGTCAGGGGAACCTCCTGCTGCTGCTTTGCTATGTGGTCAGTGCTGTAGAATTGCCTTCCAAATGTTTGTGTTTATACCTTTAGAGCCACTCTCAACGTTGGTCAGAGAAGCTTCTTTTTGCAATGAACAGCATCAATGATCAACATGATGAGAATGTTATTATCAACAAAAAACAAATGAGGACATAAGGTTGGGAGGGATGTGGGGTAGGATGCAGCGGGGAAATGGGATAAAAATAGTGATAGATGCATCTAATCAAAAAACATTATATAAACGCATAAAATTTTCAAAGAATAAATAAAAACGTATTTTAAAAGTTTGGACTTGGGGTGGGGATATATGTACCATTATAAATTGTCATGCATACTCAGCACTTCGAAATATCTGTTAAAATGTATTTATTACAGGTGGGAAAATAGAACGTTTCTAAAAGAAGTCACAGAGCTGGGTCAGCACCCCTCAGCTTCCAGCAAGAAGTTGGGTCCCTCCCAGTCCCTATAGCAAAAGGACTCTAGGTTAAGAATTATTTAGACACCAGCACCGCTATTGGAGCCAAGTTCAGGGATTATGCAGGGATGAGAGGAAGGCAGGACACTAAGGAAATAATAGACATGAATTCAAGAAAGGGTTTGAAAACACTCAGTTTTTTCCTCCGAGGTACAAATATACACACTCTAAATATTCATCCACTCCAAACAAACGTTCCTGAGTACGTAGGTTCAAACTTTGAGTTCTACACGAGCAATCGCGACCCCTGCAGGAACTTATTCAGGGGCCACACGTTGCTCTCTCCCACGTTGGAGGTGCGCCTCTGGCACTGCCTGCAGCGCCGGTACTTCTCACACTGGTCCAAGAGGAACAGCTTGTCAGAAGCCCTGGGGGGAAGAAAGCAAAAGCTGATGTCATCAAGTGTCCCCCAAATCCCTAGAAGCAGAGCGAAGAAAAGTGATGCCCGATCTCTGCTTTCAAGACTCCTACCGTCACCTGCTGCCTGGCCCCTGCCATCTACTGCTTATCCCACATCCTGGCATCTGTGGCCTCCTCCTTTTCACTAAATCAAAGGCTTTGTGCAAATTCCCAACCTACCTTCATGCCTAGCCACACATGCCTAACAGCAAACACATAAACCCCAAGGCCACGCCCACCCTCTAAGGTAGCCCTGAAGCTTTGGTGTTTGGTGCTATTCACACTTCTCTCACTCTGTGGAAACCTTGTTTGAGAAGGGGATGAAGCTGCTGGCTGAGGGGTAATTCCTCACACCTGCTGAGAACTAAGGGTTTACTTGCTTAGCAAAGTCCCAAGAGGACAGAGCTTTTGGAGAGTTGAGCACCCAGAAAGAAAGAAGAGACAAAGAAGGGGAAAAAACAAACAGGAAGCAGAAGTAAAGGACTACAATGACTGATTCTCCATTTTGAAAGTTCTTGGTTCTGCAAGTCAGTCCCAAGTGCGCGCTTGTGACCCATCAACATTTCTGTAGGGACACAGAATTCTCTAAAAGTCTTAAGACTGGGTCAGTGCTGCCCCCTTCTTCCCCCCACGCCCATCCCAGCAGCCAGTGAGAAGTTGAGTTCGGAGAAGTTGAGTCCGGATTATGAGGGGCTGGAGGGAGAGCTATCAAAAGGAACCCTAAAACCCACATACCAGCCAGCCTAGCTTAGCTGGCAAGCTTCAGGCCAAGGAGAGAACCTGTCTCAAAAAGCAAGGCTGATGGTCCCATTTAAGGTTGACTTGTGTCCTCCACAGGTTGATACAAGACACATGCACACACACACACACACACACACACACACACACACACAAACACACGAGAGAGAGAGAGAGAGAGAGAGAGAGAGAGAGAGAGAGAGAGAGAGAGGGAGAGGGAGAGAGAGAGAGAGAGCGCGC
>NC_022023.1:6201974-6207377 GCF_000317375.1 Microtus ochrogaster
AGAGAGAGAGAGAGAGAGAGAGAGAGAGAGAGAGAGGGAGAGGGAGAGAGAGAGAGAGAGCGCGCTAGGAAAACCTTAGAAGGAAAAGAATAATGAATAATCTTGGAAAAGATGGGAAGACCTACCTGTGCAATCCAGAAACGGGTCAGCATCGGCATATGCTAACTGCATAAACATGAATCTTGCATTTGTGTTTGCTTATCTTTTGTTTTGTTTTTGTTTTTCACATCAAACACTTCCTTCTTCCCACCTGCCGCCTACCACAGCCTGCCCTGGGTCACCCACTCGCTAACTTGAGTTCACAGTTATTTCCTGTGACTCCCCTATCCGCTATCGTCATGTTGGCCAAGCCGTCTCTCTGGATCCAGACAAAATCTTGCTGGTGTAAGCCTCACTGCTTCTCACTGGTTTTTCACAAGACTGAAAGAAATAGTTTGAACTCACCAACTTCCACCCTCTTCCTCTTCTCTGGATCGAACAGACCCACTTCGCCTTTGGCTCGGACCACCATGCTATCCCTCATACTTTCTTTCTTACAAATGAGCTCCACCAATAGAAAATCAGATGAGATGTGCCTTTCAAGAAACTCTTAAAAGAAAGGGTGGCAGATGAAGAGCCGTGCTTAAAGGACAATAATGCTGGAGCTGGAGAGACGGCTCGGTGGTTAAGAGCACTGGCTGCTCTTCCAGAGGACCCAGGTTTGATTCCCAGCACCCACGTGGTGGCTCACAACTGTCTGTAACTCCAGGTCCAGGAGATCCTACACCCTTCTTCTGGCCTCCTTGGGAACCAGGCACGCAAGTGGTGCGCAGACACATATGGAGGGGGAAAAAAAACTTATACATAAAATAAATAAATCTTTATGTTGTTGTTGTTTTAAAGTCAAGACTGGAGAGATCAGTTAAGAGTGTTTGCTGTTCTTGCACCTGAGTTCGGGTCTCAGAACCAAAAGGGGCCATGGTTGCCTGGAACTCCAACTCGAGGGACTCTGACCCTCTCTTCTGGCCTCCTCAGGTACACATGTATACACACACACACACGAATAAAAAATAAAATCTTAAACAGTAGTGAAACAGTAGCCACATAATCTGTTTCTTGCTATGTTTGGTCCTGATAATCTGACTGTATAGGTTGGCTTGGTTTCATTGGAATCTTAACGATTTAGGAAATCTTTTTTCATTTTATAAAATCACACCTTAAATTTCTAAAGAATTTCCATTGTTTTCAAAGTATAATAGTTTTCCATATTTTTTTTTACCCCTAAAACCCCAGTGCTAGCTGGGTCGGGCAATCATTTACATTCACAGTTTACAAGTTAAAAAGTATGACTGGCATTAGCAGCCCTTCCACAGTTCATGCTAACTCTAAACAGCGGACTCAAATAGTAACACAGATGGAGAGGGGCCCAGCTCCACTGTGTGTAGCTCATTCTTCCCATGGTCAAGCTTTCCTATCCATCCATGAAGGTCAAGCATGGTGGTGTACAGGAGGCAGAGGCAGATGAATCTGTGAGTTTAAGGCCAGTCAGGTCTACAGAGCAAGTTCCAGTAAAGCTAGACTAAATAGCAATACCCTGTCTCAAAAAAAAAAAAAAAAAAAGTCCATTAAGCTTGGATCAGAGCAGAATTCATCCTGCTTCAAAGAAGCTCTATCCAGAGAGAGTTGCAACCCTCAGCAAAGTGGGACCACCAGGGTAGAAGCAAAGATCAGGGCAGGGTCGGTGAATACTTAACGTCCAGCACAGTGTTTTCCAGCCCCTTGCTCATAAAAGACATTGCTAATCAATCGCAGCAGCGTTTCCCACTAACCAGATTTCTTCTCCCCAGAGAATGCTATAGAGAGCCATGTTAATCAACTGATGGTACTCAAAGCCTCGGCCATCCTAGGGTTAGACTAACAGTGGTTCTCAACCTGGGAGCCGCGCAGCAGATCTCCTTCATACCAGATACTTACATCACAATTCATAACAGTTAACAAAATTACAGTTATGAAGTAGCAATGAAAGAATTTTATGATCACGTGAGGAACGGCATTAAAGGGCCGCAGCATTAGAAAGGTTGGGAACTACTGAGTTAAAGGACAGAAAACTCAGAGCTGATTGACAAGGATGTTTCTTGCAAGCAGAGAGTGCCTGGTTCCCACGAGGTCTTACCGCTCAAAGGCCTTCTCCTCCAGGTCCCGCTGCTTCTTCATGTACAGGCTCCTGTCCCAGTCCTCCTGCAAACACTGGTTGATCCTGTTCACCCGATCCAGCTCCGCAGCTCTGTCTGCCAAGTGCCTGGAGAGAAAGGAACAGCCTGACTCCATTTGCAATGCAGGGAAGGGCCGGGACCACCATGGAAGCCCTACTTCTTTTATGTTAAATTAGACAGAAAGTGTTCTGGTCCTGTTCAGGAGCCTTTAGAATGTGCAGAAACGGGGATGCTGGAAAAAGCAGGGTGACCACAAGCTGTCAGATAATGGATGGCTCTAAGATCTTTCATCCTGCACCCTGGTATAAATTAGCAGGACTTAAGTCCTATTCCAATTAAAAAATTCAAAGGCCACTAATGCCCTTTGAAGCTAATTTGGCTCATCTGACGAACCATCCCAAATGGATTCCCTGCCCTGTGTTTCTCCCCAGCATCTCAGCTGTCAGCAATCAGCCTATGCATCTGGTTCTTTGGGGGTTTCTCCCCTTTGGAGGGAAGGTCTCTATGTGTAGAGACCAACCCAGCAGGGAGCCTAACAGACCCATAAACTGTCCCACTGGGGCCATTTCTAATATTTATATAAATTGAATAATATGACTTTTTATAAGTACAACTACCTTCCAAAAATAGTGGATTCCTTGGCCAGAAGCCTTTTTGGATGATAATTTGGGCTCATCAGAGATATAAGAATTGATGAACATTTAGAAAGAAACAACTAGTTTCCTATGACAGTCTCGGTGGAGGCAGGAAGTAGGAAATCGATGCTGGAGGGCTAGGAAGAAAACACGAGGTGTTGTGAGACTGAGCGTTAGTGCGACCTTTAAACTGTCTCCACCAGTTAGGTGACCACCTGGACGTTCTAAGAAATCAAGTGTCTGATGTTTGAACTTTGAGATCCAGGCCTTGAGAGAATTCCTTTGCCCATCCTTCCGCCTACGCCATCACTTCATGATGGAAGCAGAACACACTGCGAACTTGGGGAAGGACCTAGTAACGGGTCTCCATCTATGAGTGGAGCAGCGTATCTCTGGCTCATTTAATACAACCAATGGGTAGTGCTGATGTTATGATTCTTTTAAAAAGTTATGCTGTTGGTGAGAGTAGTGGTGTACACCTTAATCCCCAGCACTCGGGAGGCAGGAGCAGACAGATCTGTGAGTTCAAGGCCAGCCTGGTCTACAAAGCATGTTCCGGGATACTCAGGGCTACAGAGAGAAACCCTGTCTCAAAAACTGGAGAACGAGAAGGAGAAAGAGGAGAAAAGGAGGAGGAGGAAGAAAAGAAGCAGGAGGAGAAGGAGAGGAAATTATATTGTGATATATGGGAAAATGTGGAGTTGGGGCTTGAAAGAGAAGTGGAGATCAAGAGAGAGCACATCTTTTATTTAGTAACATTTTCTTCATTGAATGAATTATAGTATAAAACTGAGTGGAATATGTAACCAATTTAGAATAATGGCTTGCATAAGTCCTCAATACATTAGCTACATTTCTTCTCCGATACTCAATACATTAGCTACATTTCTTCTCCACTACTCAATACATTAGCTACATTTCTTCTCCACTATTGTTACAAAGAAAGAAAGAGTTGGGGGAGAGGAAGGAGGTGAGGAAAGGAGAGGGAAGGCAGACCCGGCTCTCCTTACTCTCGCTGCGTCCTCTGAAGCATCTGCAGGTCTCGCCTCTGGTCCACCAGCTGGTTCAGAATGGCGTTCCTCTTGAGGCTGGCAGCCGCCTCCATCTGGTGCTTCATGCAACTCTGCTCTCGCTTTCGCTTTTCAGCCTTCATCTCGCCCTCATCCTTACCAAAGATGGGCTCAGCAGAATCGGGCTCAAACATGGGCAGCTGGGAGGGTTTGTTCTTCACCTGGAATGGGCAGCAGATAATGGGCAATTAGTAAGATACCAACACCAAGGCTTACGGGGACGAACAAAGCCTCGAAACCTACCAAAGGAATATCGTGTGTGCGTGTTCACAGCGCTACGTGCTTATTTACAGAACTGTGTTGATGCGGTGCATGGTTTTAAAGTGATGATCACCGTCTACCTACCTGTGCATCCAATGCTCTCTTGTAGTACTGCGTTTCTTCCATCTTCTCTTTTAAGTATTGGGCTCTCTGTGCAGCCAGTCTGGTATTCAAGACGCAGAGAAGGTGAGAGCCATTTTACAGTTTGAATACAGCAACACAAGTTAGCATCATATCAAAGCATGTTCCGTATTAATAGGAATGGGTACAGGATGCATAAAAGCTCATCGCTCATTCTGGAAACTCTCGTTATAAGAAAAAGGAATTTTTTCTTATACAGGTCTACAGGTTGCTGGATACTGTGTTGAACACAGGGCAGACAGGACAGGTATAAGAAGAAGGGGAGCCATATCACCCATATGGGATGAACATGGCAGGCACCCTCCCCACCCCACACGCACGCGCGCACGCACACACACACACACAATACTTTTTAAGTCTAGATAAGGCCATGCCTATAAGTAGATTCAATATGTAATTCTTCCTAGAAAAGTAATCAACCCTCTCATTGTACAGTCATCATATGAAACCTGCCAAGAATCTTAGTGATTAATGAAATTCATATAATAGAGCAGATAAGTCTTAGGGCAGTATATTCTTAGGGGCGCAGAAACTAGCTTATTGTTTGTGGTGGCAGTCTCTGCTCATTCCACACAATGATTGTCCTGGCTTCAGCAGCAAAAGCTTCAGCAGGAGCCCCTAAGGCAGATAGGAATTTCAGGGCCTTGACCCTATCCAGGGCCTCAGACAGCCCAACCTGATCAATAACTTTCTTCTTCCTGAAAATTTAGACTTGAGACTCCGAGTCAAGCTCAAAGTAGACTAGAGGTGATGCCAAGTAAAAATCTGTGGGGTAAGCAGGGGGAGAAACGAATCCGCACTGTTTCTCAGTTCCTAATTCTAGTGTCCCCTGTGTCTATGCTCTCACGTTTGCTGGGACAAGCTACGTGCTTAGAACAAGAACTCAGCTTTGCCAGGAGGTCACTTGAGCATCTCACAGTTGGCAATGATGCCTGCTCAAGATATGTTCCTTCCTGAACTAGCGGGAAGTACTGGTGATCATAAACAGTACAAAAATGCTGCCCTCCCAGCACTCAGGAGGCAGAGGCAGGCGGATCTCTGTGAGTTCGAGACCAGCCTGGTCTACAGAGCTAGTGCCAGGACAGGCTCCAAAGCCACAGAGAA
>NC_022023.1:6208238-6209435 GCF_000317375.1 Microtus ochrogaster
CTTGAAAAAAAAAAAAAAAAAAAAAGATAGGGAACAATCAATTTGGCATAAAACTCACACAATCTCGTTAGTGTTGGTTATACACTATCAGTTAGTGTTGCTTATATGCTATCAGTACTCACGTAAAACTCGGGTTTCTCGTTCTTGTGACTCCTTATGGCTTCAGCGACCCCGAGATTATAGGCAGCGTTTTTCTGATTCTGCTCCCTGGCAGCCATACTTTTCATCTAGAAACAGGTATTTTTTTCAATTTTTAATTTAATAATAAAATACAATCTTTAAAACCCTTTATTCTGCCAGGCCGTGCACACCTTTAATCCCAGCAGAGTCGTGCAGATCTCTGTGAGTTCAAGGGCAGCCTGACCTACAAATCTTCCAGGACAGCCAGCGCTATTACACAAAAAAACCCTGTCTCAAAATAACAAAGCAAAGAGCCTTCATTCTATATTAATGAATTACATATATATAAAATTCACATACTCCGTGAATTCAGTTCTGTCATTAATAATCTTCCAACTGGCACAGAAACCTGTCTGGATGCAATGGCACTTTCTGAAGTCCTTGTAGACATGAGGCGAGGTTTTTATTTTCCCAATTCTCGGACTCTGGACACCATCACTATAACTATAGTAAAAAGGAGCTGCAGGTTTCTACTTCAAATACAGAACACAGTAACACTATCATTATTGGAAACCATAGAAATCCACATAGAGAAAGTATAAAGGCAATTCTGTGTCCCCCTCCACCTTTTTTGAGATAAGCTGTGACTTTAAAAGGTATAAGATTTGACCAGACCAGATTTATATTTTATCAAAATTAAATAAATAAAAAAAATCCATCATTTTCATTTTTTTTTGAGACAAGTTGTTACAATGCATCCCTGACTAGCCTGGAAATAAATTTGTGTAGACCAGGCTGGCCTCAAACTCACAGAGATCTGTCTGCTTCGGCCTCCTGAGCTTAAAGGCGTGCACAGACAGCTATGCCTGGCCCATTTTCACCTTTAAAACACAGTCCTGAGAGTTGAGGGGAAGATCCGTAATACATACAGGGACATTCACCAATGAAAACTTGGACATCACCTGTCTTAGTTGGGGTTTCTGTTGTGATGAAACATTATGACCAAATCAACTTGAGGGTGGGAGGTGAGCTCAAGTCAACTCTCAAGTCATTCTCTTTTTTTTTTTTTTTTTTTTT
>NC_022023.1:6209535-6218193 GCF_000317375.1 Microtus ochrogaster
GCTCTGTAGACCAGGCTGGTCTCGAACTCAACAGAGATCCGCCTGCCTCTGCCTCCCGAGTGCTGGGATTAAAGGCGTGCGCCACCACCGCCTGGCATCTCAAGTCATTCTCCATCGCTGTAGAAAGTTGGGACGGGAACTGAAGGCAGGAAGGAACTGAGCAGAGACCACGGAGGAACCCTGCTTACTAGCTTACCCTCCACAGCTTGCTCAGTCTGCCTTATACAGCGCAGAACCACCAGCCCGGGCTGGCACTGCCTCCCGTGAGCTGGACCCCCCCACCCCCATATCATTCATTGAGAACAAGCAGCGTAGACTTGCCTGCGGACAAATCTCACGGAGGCTCTCCATTAAAAGTCACTTTTCCCGAATGACCCCAGTTTGTATCAAGTTGCCATGAAACCAACCCACACACCACCTGCTTTAGCCCAGCCGCAAATGGATAATTAAATGGGTTACAGCGAAAGCATGCGCAGAACATATTCAGTTGACTCTAAGAATGGTATCCCGCGGTCCCGCTGTCCCACGGCAAACCCTCTGCCGAGAAGGCATAAGGTTACCTGGTTTTTGAAGAAAGCCTCCTGGTCTTTCAGAATTTGGTACTGCTGCATGAGCCTCTCGTCCTCCATCTCTCTCCTCCTCCTCTCATCTCCATAGTACAGCGGGAAATTCCTCTGCGCTCGTTGCAAACACACGTAGCACATTTCCTACCGTTCAGATTTCAGGACAAATCATACACTGTTTATTTTTTTATCTTCATTTACTTTATTCCCTTTGCAAGCCCTCCTAAGACTGGGTATGTCAAGAAGCGCATTTCATAAAAGAACAGATTGCTGAAATATACTCTCTAATACGCAATTAGCAAAAGGAAGTTTACAAAGTAAATCTCCCAAGTGATATAAAGGATCTAATGAGCTCCCAGAAGAGCTGAAAATTAGAAGGGATTTCCTAGCCCCTTTCTCTTGAGTAGGAGCTCTAGGCTAACAGGCAAATTTCAGTCCAGACACGTGAGTATGCCCATAGAGTATGTTAAAGAGGAGGGATTCCCAGAATTCTCTTGGAGAAACAAAAATCCGAGGATGAGTCTGCCTGGGTTTGATTTAGTGGAAGGCACTATACCTGTCCTGCCTTATTATGATCCTGGCACACCGGGGCGGGAGATGTCCTGGGCTTTTCATTGTCATTTATCTGACAACTTGGAGATGGTACGCTTCAAAGACAATGGAACACAAATTAACCTTTAATACAATCTGGCCTCTGGAACAATGATCATATTAAAGATTCTTTATATTATGGGAAGATGTGTGTGTGTGTGTGTGTTGGTGTGTACACGTGACATAAGAGAGGCTTGACTCCTCTGGAGTTGGAGTTACAGACAATTGTGAGTCACTTGTTATGGGGTCTGGGAATGGAAGACAGGAAGAGCAATGGTAAGTGCTCCTAACCTAGGACATATCCCTCCAGCTCCAGGAGAGTGATAATTTTAGAGACAAATATAAACATAAAATAAAGAAAAAGCGACTGGTCATGGTGGCTCCTAAGGCAGAGGCAGGTAGATCTCTGTGAGCTCCAGGTTAGCCTGATCTACAGAGCCAGAGCAGGACAGTCAGGGGTTTCACAACAGAGAGATCCTGTCTTAAAAATACAGAAAAAAGTATCTCAATGGTTTCCTTTCGAATAGACCATGCATCCAAGTCAAGAATGTGTACTCTGTGTCAGAGCCGGGTTTGACTTCTTTTTGTGGCTTGCTGGCAGATGACATGGACAAACTATGCCATCTTGGAAACCTTGTTACCACTTCTGTGAAATGGGGATAAATTCACTCATTTCATAAAAATATTATGCCTATTTGCTGTGTGGTTGTTCCAGATGCAGGAACGCAGTGCCAACAAAACCCATGCACACACAAGTCCCCAGCCTCAAGGGTATATTATTCTGATGGGGACAGTCAGCCGGTAATAACTGTGTATACTCTGTAATAATCATAAATGCTATGAACCAAAGAAATTGAGTATTAAATCACAAATCAAAAGTTACAGGAAGGAACAACTCAGATGTCACTTTGAAACCTCAAACAGGAGAAAATAAAAAAATTTCATTAAAATGTGGAGGAAAAAGAAACTAAGAACCAAGAACTGTCAACACAATCCTAACCCACTTGTTCAGTAAGAAGAATGACCGTCCTACAAGACAGAGAACTTGCCCAAAGAATCGTTGCAGGACACACAGGAAGACAGCAAAAAGCAGATGTCAGAAACACTGGTGTGCCTGCCGGGCCTGCGTGACAAACTCACATTCCATTTGATGTCAATATAAAATTGCCATGTGATTCCTCGGCACGCAGAAATCAACAAAGCCTGTAGAGCTGGGAAGTCGTCCGTGAAAGCAGGCAGGCAGGTGGAATTACCGCTGCGCTACCTCTGCCTCGGCTGAGTAACCTCCGCTCCTCTTAGCAAGTCTACCTTACACTTGGTGTGTGTCTGGATTTCCCGCTAGATTTTAAGCCCTGGCCACCTCTACCGTCCCCATCACCTCCCACATAGAAGGCTCTCAGTCATACCTAATAAAGGAACGAAAGGATTGCTAAGGTCCTGTGTCATGGGGAGACTTCAAGGTGATATTTAGTAAACTGTAACAGAAACAAAAGTTTACTTTTCAGGTGTCACGGTCTTCCCGCCGCTCCCGCTTCGCTCCAGCTTGTCCAGCAGGCTGACGCTTGTTACTTTGGCAGGAGAGATGGACTGCCTATCACGGCGTTTCTTGGGTGACGAGATCTCTAGAATAAATAACGAACGCAAGCAACAGTCTCTTCGGTTTTCCAAACAGCTAAATAGAGAGCTAAGTAGACACATAAAATCTGACAGTTCTGACCGCGGGAAAGTTTAGTACCCCTTACTCTGTTGAGACAGAATACGCCCTAGAGTTCACCTCATGCATTTGTGAGATTTATCAGGACCTGGTCAAGAACAGGAAGACGGCCACCAAACAGATGGTAGTGTAAGAGGTTGGGTGTGGGTTAAGGCAAAATACAGGGTTCCGAGAATAAAAAGCATTTGTAAGAAAAAGGAAAAAATACAGTGGCTACTTGTGAATCTAGAAGTGGTGGTTTGAATGTCAAACTTCCCCCATAGGGCCTGGGCGGTTTGGATGCTCAACTTACTAAACCTGGATGGAGGTGGGCGGTCCTTGGACTTCCCACAGGTCAGGGAACCCTGATGGCTCTACGGGCTGATGGGGGAGAGGGACTTAATTGGGGGAGGGGGAGGGAAATGGGAGGCGGTGGCGGGGAGGAGGCAGAAATCCTCAATAAATAAATAAATTAAAAAAAATTAAAAAAAAAAAAAAACTTCCCCCATAGACTCCTGTATTTGGACATTGCGTCCCCAGTGGGTGACGCTGTTTGAGAAGGTGAAGAACCTTTAAGAAGGTGGGCCCTTGCTGGAAAAACAAATGAGTCACTGAAGGAGAGCCTTGAGGTTTTACAGGGGGGCTCCACTTCCTGGTCGCTCTCTGCTTCCTGGCTCCAGATACTTTGTGACCAGCTGGCCTCCCACGCTTAGCCTCTGGGAGACCCAATCACAGCCCAGAGCAAAGCTCCCCCCCCCCACCTTAAATCACTGCTTCTAAGTTTTTTCATGGCAACAAGGAAAGTAACTAATACACTAGCTTTATTTACTTTGAGCATATGAGTTCCTAAGTGACACCACCCTGTTCCTAAGAGTCAAGAGGAACAGACGGTGCCCACAAACCACTGACCTACCCCTGGCTCCTTCTTCTTTGTCTGTCGGGTCTTTCAACTTGATCTTCCTTGGTCTGTCCTCTCCACCTTCCTCGGCAATGACCTCCATGGTTGGTTTGTTCTCTGTCTCTTTGTGCTCAATCCTAAGAAGGATTCAAGAGGTTTGTCTTCTGCACAGGTCCTGACCAGGCGACTGTGCAAACTCTCAGCTCTGGGAAGCCACCACCACCTCTCTGACTTCACAGCAAGCCTGCTTCCTTCAAGGGGGTGCAAGGTTTGTCTTGTGAAACAAGGAGCATGAACTCCCCCTCTGGGAGGACAGATCTGGGAGCCTACCCAAACCACATACCCTTGGTACCGTGGGCTCCCGAAAGAACTTAATATAAAGAAATTGCTCGCACACCTCAACTTAAATTTTTTCCTTTGGTTTCAGCCTGAGCTTTCTGTTTTTTTCTACATCACTGGGAGATGTCTGTCAGCTTGAAGTCAAGAAATCATAGCCTGATACAGTGTACCCCCAAATAACCATCTCCTTCCTCCTCTCCATTTCCTCATCCTCTCCCTACATAAAAATAAAAACTATAAAGAGACAGTCTGGGAAGGGCTGTGCTGCTGGTGTGTGCAATAAACTCTTGGTGCTTATACAGAGATGGGAGAGAGAGAGAAGGGAAGAAAGGGGGCGAGAGAAACAGAGGAGAGACGGACAAGGAGAGAGAAGCAGGAAATTAGTTTGGAAAACAAATATTGTCCTTTAAGAAGGAGAGCGGGGGCCTGGGTTAACCCCAAAGCAAAACACTCACCTTGGAAAGGCCAGTGCACTGTTGGGACGCTTTCCAACGCCCTCTCTGCTTGACAGCACTGAGTCCATGGTGCCAGGCCTCTAGAGGACAGAGATAAAGATCGCGCCTGAGCTGCCGCCCAGGACAGACCAAGACACGCAGGCTCCCTCCAAGGCATTGCTACCATGGAGCTGTTTGTGTTTGTTCAGCGCTTAGAATCCAGTATGGCGTGACCGCCTTCATCAGAGTTCGCCTGGACCGCTAAAGAACAGTTCCACAGACGCTGCCTTTTCTCAGACCATGCCATCTCTTTTGAAAATTGCCCTAAGAGTTGAAACGACTTTACACACCGTTGGAAAATGAGCAAACATCCAGAAACCATCGGGAAATGACTAGGACTTCACTCTTGGTCCACAGGACTCTAATATTAGACAGTTCAGAGAACGTCTCTGAAGTCACGTGGGCTTCTGTCCCCGGCACGCTGCCGGCTGCTATGTGTTCCCAGGCACTAGGTTTGTAGCGAGAGCAACCGGAGCTGCCTCGCAGGGTTTTAATAGAATACTGTATGGAAATGTGCAGAGCATGCAACCAAGAGCTATTGTAGTTATCACTTTCTATAATAACCTCATTATTACTACTAACTAATATGTATGATTATTTATGAACTCTATAGCCTACAAAAGCTTTAAAGAAAATCTCAAAGGGGCTAGAGAGATGACTCGGAGGTTGAGTGTTGACTGCTTTTCCAGAGGATCCGGGTTCAACCCTCAGCACCCACATGGCAGCTCACAACAGTATATAACTCCTTCAGAAGTTAAACATACATGCAGGCAAACACCAATGCAAACAAAATAAAAATAAATAAATTTAAAGAAAAATTCCAAAAAGCGGTGTTTTGGTTTGGGTATAGTTTTGGTTTACCACCCTGTCTTGAAAGGAGGAGGAGAAAAGAAGGGGAGGGGTGGGGAGGACAAATAAAAAAGAAAAATAACAAGATTGTGTGGAAAACCCCAAGGGGCCTCCTTATACACAGCCCCATCTCTAATGCCTACTCCAGAGTTCCATGAGCAGAAAAAAATGGACAGACAGTTTTCACAGTGTTTTCATTGTATAACAATCAAGTTCTTGCTATTAGGATTTTGTGATGATTCAATTAATTTCTGTCATCTTCATCAGTACCCAGAGGTGTACACAAGGCCATTAACCCCTGGATAAATGCTACTGATTAACTATTTCTTTGCCTCTTTAAACTCTGATCTACCTAACTTAGCCTGAACATCATGTCAGCCATTTGATGGATAACAATGATGGTGACGGGAAATTGATTTTATGACCCTGCAAACTAAAAGCCAGAAAGCATGAAGCTGAAGAGGTGGCTCAGCAGGGCAGAGCCAGAGGACCTTAGTTTGAGACCCAGCAACCACACATCTGAGTGACAACTATCCATAGCTAACTACAATCTCGGGGTATCTGGCGCCCCCTTCTGGCCTCCATGGACACTACACACATGTGCACAGACAACATGGAGACAAAACACCCATATACATAAAAATCAAAGTGAAAGATGAAAAGCTTAAGAAACATGTTTGTGTGGCTCGAATTGGATCTTCTTGTAAAATCTCTTCAGAGAAAATAGTACAAACTGCAAACCCTGAGTGCTGAGAAACTCTGGGCTTGAATCCCTGAGCTGGCCATGTTGACTTGGGCTTCACATTATGACCATTCTGAACCTCCACATTCTACAGGAAAATCAGGGTGATGACCCTACCCTGCTGCTTTTGGGGTATTCTGAGGTTCAAATGAAGTCACACATGCAGGAGAGTTTCTCAGCAGTAAGGAACTATAAAATGTCCAGAATTATGAGTTTCTATTGTTTTTTCCACTCCTTGGGTAGAACTCCAAAATTTGATTTGAAGTTCTTCGTCTTGCTTGTCAAGGAACTGGCTGCCTGTACCACACATTTCCACACACTTGGGAAAAAGGGAAACTTAAAATATGTCAACAAAAGCTTTCCTTTTATCTGTTTGGTATTTGAAACAGGGCCTCTCTACATATCCTGTCCTGGAATTCACTATGTAGACCAGGCTGGCCTCGAACTCACAGAGATCTGCCTGTCTCTGCCTCCCAAGTGCTGGGATTAAAGACGGGTATCACCATGCCTGTCCCGAATAGATATTCTTAATGAAAGCACACCCACATTTGATTCAGAACCATAGACTGAAAAAAAGGGGTTGCGTGATGGTTAGTTTCAGTTGTCAGCTAGATCCTATTTAGAATTCCTGGGAAGACAAGTCTCCGTGAGGGACTGTCAACTTCAAGGTGGCCTGTGGGCGTGCCTATGGGCGTACCTCTGGGCGGGCCTGTGGGAAACTATCGCAATTGCTTCCTGGTGTGAAAAGATGCAAGCTGAAAGGGGACAACACCATTCCCTAGTTCTGGTCCCTGGACCACCCAGAGTGCAGAATGTGGATGCCGTGTGTTTAGCTGTTTTAAGTTCCTGCCTCCGTGATGATCTTTCCTCTGACGGACTGTCGTCTGGAAGAGCGAGCTAACATAAACCCTTTTCGGTTGCTTTTTGCTGGGCTATTTTATCACAACAACAGAAAACGAAACCAGGAAAGCTCAGAAGCAAACAACTTACATTTGCCAGGGCTTTGCTCAAGGTGCCACTTCCGTCCATCGAGCAAAGGAAGTCCTTGTAAAATCTCATCTTCACTTTGCTGTCTCTGATCAAAAGGACCCCAATTCCTTTGAATGTGAACTCCACGTTTTGTTTGACAGATATGGACCGTGATAAGAAAAGTAATGTCTCCTTAACACATCCTTCTATCGTGTCCCTGTTAAATGGTCCCTCCAGGGATATCATGACAAAATTAAGTGGGACCACTGGAATATCACCTGGAGGAGAAAAAGACAGGGTGGGGAGAAGGAGATGATACTAAAGACATATTGTGTACACTTTATTCACCTGACTAATATGAAAAAATAAAATTGTCCATATTTTCCCCTTATACTTGTACTATTATTGCAGAGAATGAATATAATTGGTCGCTAATACATACTAATTAGTACAATGTCACCTAAAAGTACAATGTATTTTGCTCATGATAAAAGTAACTGACTGTCTAAATAGTAGACAAGGGTTTGGTTTTTTGGGGAACAGAGCGGTGACAAACTGTTTCTATCCATCGTTTTCTGAGGTTTTCAGATCTTTCAAAACACTCTTCAGCAGTATTTATGGATGTCTTCTGGCTGTTGTCCCATCTTTGGGTAGTTACAAATATTTGTGAATGTTAATTGTTTGAAAAGATAGCCATCTCATCTTTCAGGAAACTAAATCTGATACAGAGGTATCAGACCAGACAAGACACAGAAAGCTTTCCTTCCCAGAGAGCTCACAAACGCATGTTAAAGGAGCAAGAAGGTAGCAGCTTGAAGAAAGCAGGGTCCAGTTGGCTACAACTGATGTCGGAGTTCTGCAAGGCCCACTGATCAGAAAAAAGGACAAGCAGCGGAGATGGTGGAGATACCATGACAAGGACGATTCATCGGGTAAGGGCACATGCCACCAAGCCTGAGGGCCTGAGTTCAATCCCCAGGACCTAAGGGGTGGAAGGAGAGCAATGACGCCCTAAGTTGTCCTCTGACCTCCACATGCATCCTGCAGAACAAAACACACACATAGACATTCACACACACACAGACATATACACACACACAGACACACACACATACACACACATACACACACAGACATACACACACACAGACATACACACACACAGACATACACACACACAGACATACACACACACAGACATATACACACACACAGACACACACATACACACATACACACACACAGACATACACACACACACAGACATACACACAGACATACACACACACATAGACATACACACACACATACGCACACAGACATACAAACACACAGACATACACACACACACATACACACACACAGACATACACACAGAAATACACATGCACATAGACATACACACACACATACACATACACACACACATACACATACACACACAGACATACACACACACAGAAATACACACGCACATAGACATACACATACACACACATACACACACACATACACACACA
>NC_022023.1:6218325-6229490 GCF_000317375.1 Microtus ochrogaster
ACACACACATAGACACACACAGACATACACACACATAGACATACACACACATAGACACACACATACACACACACATAGACATACACATATACACACACATACACACAAACACACACACACACATTAAAATAAATATTTAAAATTTAGAAAGCAAACAAAATGAACTTCAGAAAGACTTTAACTTCCACTTTAACTTCCAAAAGCACCATGTGGGATTTGAGTCTCTGAAACCAGAAACTAAGGCAGCGCTGGCCAAGGTTTACCCTTTCCGTTCGTCTCCACAGGCCAACACACTTCTGGGGGAAAGTCTCAGCTGTTAAAACGATTTACCAGGAGAGAATACTTTGTTCTGCTTGAGTCCGTGGGTCTGCACTAACTTCTCCGCCATGATAAACACGGGCCTCTGCACTAGAATAAACTTGTGGTTCCCCACCTCGAGCTTCTGCCTCGTGAAGGTGAAAGTTCCGAGTCCGGAAATCTGAACTCCCTGAAAGGGAAAAGAAGACAAGAACAACACACACTATTCCGTTAAAGGGTGAAAGTTTATAGCCATTCGGTCACCGAAAAGAAAGCGGAGATTGGGGTTTACCGAGTTCATATTCGGCAGTCTCTGTGAATTCTTAGATGTGGTATATCTGTGAAAATATATGCTTATGGGCACCATAGCTTTTAGAATTCCATAACAAATATTGTTCTTGTCCTAAACTATATGACATAAATTCAATCATTTTCCATTTAATGAAACCCTTGTTTTCTTGTTCCCTCGGATTTTAGGTTCCCTATTTAAAGTCAGAAAACACACTACTGGGACAGGGATGGTTGAAAATGAGCAAGCACAATCGTGTGTGTAAGAAAACGTCTTCATAATCTCAAGGTTCAAATCAGGAGCAGAAGGAGGGGGAGCAGGAGCAAGGAACTCAGGACCGTGAGGGGTACACCCACACACTGAGACAATGGGGATGTTCTATCGGGAACTCACCAAGGCCAGCTGGCCTGGGTCTGAAAAAGCATGGGATAAAACCGGACTCGCTGAACATAGCGGACAATGAGGACTACTGAGAACTCAAGAACAATGGCAATGGGTTTTTGATCCTACTGCACATACTGGCTTTGGGGGAGCCTAGGCAGTTTGGATGCTCAACCTACTAAACCTGGATGGAGGTGGGTGGTCCTTGGACTGCCCACAGGTCAGGGAACCCTGATTGCTCTTCGAGCTGATGAGGGAGGGGGACTTGATCAGGGGAGGGGGAGGGAAATGGGAGGTGGTGGCGGGGAAGAGGCAGAAATCTTTAATAAATAAATAAATAAATAAATAAATAAATAATTCAAACATAAAAAAAAAAGAAAACGTTTTCATGAACAGTGCTTCTGTGTTAACTACTGAAAAGGGATAAGGAGACAGGATGAAGTGGAACCCAAAAAAACAGCACCCAGGAACCTCCTACAGTGTAACCCTGGCCACTGAGTTTATGCAAATGTCTCTGGGATACCCTAAAGATGTCATATACCAATGGTTGCAAACTCAAATCTATAGGAACAGAAGGAAAAAGGCCATGGAGTGAAGGGAGCCAACTAGAACGTGTGCTGGCCAGGACATGCATGCTTCATGTAAAGGGAAGTGCACCTCGTGGCCTGCATCCATGACCACGTGCAAAAATGAAAGACAGGGGCTGGAGAGATGGCTCAGTGGTTAAGAGCACTGACTGCTTTCTAGATATCCTGAGTTCAATTCCCAGCAACCATATGGTGGCTCACAACCACCGGTAATAAGATCTGGTGCCAACTTCTATCTGCAAGGACACATGCCATCAGACCATTATATACATAATAAATAAATAAATCTTTTTAAAAAATGAAAGACAATATCATTACCACTGTTGAGTTTTCAAGAAAATGGCAAGAAAAAATGCAATTTTAAGTAATGATAAATGATTCAAATTCCAAAACCAGACAAAATAAGTTTGAAGTTCAGCCATGGACAGCCACAGTTAGGACACGTGCGTAAACTATAAAAGGTCCACAAACTCCTAACTGCCTCCGAGCTCCAGCCAAAATCCTCACTCGGTTCTACAGCATTTAAACCTAAGACCTGACCTGAAGAAATAGTCCAAACACAGGCAGTTTCTTATTTTGCGCTAGTTGAATTTGGTTTCTGTATTTATATATTCCAGTTAAGACTTATTCCCTGAAAAATGGCAGACAGGTTTATCCCTTCCCACACCCATGCCAGGAGCTGACAGATCACAAACAGACCATATCTAGTTCTTTACAGAAACCTAGACTGAGCAGTCCTGCGTTCCTGCGTTCTCTGTCATTAAGAGAGTTATGAATGTGTTATCTAAGGTTAACACCCAGCTTGCCACAAGTTCTACATGTATCATAAAGTGAAAATAGAAAAGGAGTGATGGCGGGCAGTGGTGGCGCACGCCTTTAATCCCAGCACTTGGGAGGCAGAGGCAGGTGGATCTCTGTGAGTTCGAGGCCAGCCTTTACAGAGTGAATTCCACAACAGCCAGGGCTACATAGAGAAACCTGTCTCAAAAAAAAAAAATAAATAATTAATTAAAATTAAAAAATAAATAAAAAAGGGGGGGGGCACTGGAGAGATGGCACTGCCTGCTCTTCCAGAGGCGGGGAATTCAATTCCCAGCAACTACCTGGTGGCTCACAGTCATCTGTAATGAGACCTGGTGCCCTCTTCTGGCCTGCAGGGGAACATGCAGACAGAGCACTGTATACATAAATAAACAAACCTTTATTAAAAGTAAAATAAAATACTAAAGGAGTGACCGCAGACTCTAAATCTACCTCACTACTCCCAGCAAAAATACGCAAGTCTGCAGAAGAAATATCTAACTACCGTTCTGAGACTGGAGTGGAAAACCTACCTTATGCATAGCTAGCTGCTTTTCCACAAATTCTGACACATTCCCCCAGATGGTAGAGACTTCTGAAATTCAAAGGAAAAGGAAAACAATCTATGTGAGCAATCATGTAATAGTATTTTAATCCTCACAAGCAAAAGTGTAATCATAAAAGGAATAAATGGTAGTAACTTCTAATGCATAGAGAACTAACAGACAAAATCATTCCCCAAAATTAATGTTCCTGCTAAGAAAAGCTTATGCCTGTAACCTCCGAAGATATGACTTTAATTACAGCAATAATGGGGCTGGGGACTGTGGTATGCGGGACCCTAGGATGAATCTTCCGTACTACGACAAAAGGGTTGTGTAACTCAGTAGGAGAGTGCTTGCCAAGCATGAGGCCCTGCATTCAATCCTTAAGGACCAAGTAGCAGTAATAACCGTGCAAATAATAATGTACAAAAAACTTCTCTATAATGAAGGGAAGTAAGTCATGTTTCTTTTTCTTTAATTGTTAGAGCCCTTCAACCCTTTCCCATGGTCCCCATGCTCCCAATTTACTCAGGAGATCTTGTCTTTTTCTACTTGGTCATGTTTCAATTTATCTTATACATGGATATAATGATATTTTGTGTTTTAAGAAATAAAGCTTGCCTGAAAATAAAAGGGCAGAGAGCTAAGCCGCTAGAGGCCAGGGAGTGGCGGCACACACTTTTAATCCCAGAACTCAGGAGAGGGGCAGAGGGGTCCCTGTTAGTTCAAGGCCACCCTGGGCTCCGCAAGACTGAATCTGTCTAAAAGAGAAACAGAGTTCACACAAAGGTGTGAACTTGGGATCCCAGCACTAGGGAGATGGAGACAGGAGCGATCTGGCTGGGCAGAGAGGAATATAAGGCACACGGAGACAGGAGCTCAGTGCAGTCTGAGGTTTGGTGGAGACAGATGAGCCTGGATATACATCTGAGGACAGAATGGCCCCTTCAGTCTGAGCATTGGCAGAGGTAAAAGAACTCTCTAGTATCTGGTCGTTCTGCTTTTCTGATCTTCAGCATTAACCCCTGTATCCGACTCTGGGTTTTTATTATTAATACCAATTAGCATTCAGGCTACACATGGAGTTTTAGCCAACTATAATCTTTTTTTTTTTTTTTTTGGTTTTTCAAGACAGGGTTTCTCTGTGGCTTTGGAGCCTGTCCTGGCACTAGCTCTGTAGACCAGGCTGGTCTCGAACTCACAGAGATCTGCCTGCCTCTGCCTCCCGAGTGCTGGGATTAAAGGCATGTGCCACCATCGCCCGGCTATAATCTTTTTTCTTAATGACTCATTGAACACCTATTCCTGAAGTGTTCACTGTGGGTCACGTGATTGATATGAGCATGAACTCATACTATTCCATAGCATAAGGTCAAGGGCTACTAATGACATGAAAGACCGCCTGTCTGCTCAGTACATTAACTATCCCTACGCATCGGCTCATGTGAAATTCTCAAGTGCAATTTCCATGTTCACTGGTAGAGATCAGCTGTCCCCCCCTCATTGTTCACTAGGCTCCCTGATCCTCCCGATCTGCCGCTGCTAGTCTGTTATGTCCTGGAAACAACAAATATACTAATATATCCACAGTTATAAAAACTAACTGTGGGTAGGGCCCCCAGGCTCTGTCTTTGAATTAAGTTATAGACTTCACAATTCCACTTTAATCTGAAGGCTTTCTATATATTTTTTCATGTACTAAGTTGAGTTCTCCTCTCTGTAACCCCAAAAAGCTGCCAAAAATTGGTTATTAATGTTGATGTGAAAAATGTATGTTATGAGTCAGACTTAACAATAAAGAAAATTACATCTGTATTACCTCGCCATCCTAAGTCTAGTCATATATTATTGGTGATAATTTCTGATTTAGGAACTTTTTACAAATCAAGAAAGCTAAGTCTTCTACTTGGAGACATGGAAGAAGCTAGCAACGAAAGGTCAATTCTTCTCTAACAATGCAAACTGGTATTTTTTAGTTAATGGATCAAACTGCTAACTAAAGCAGGACGACTGCAGTCGTTAATTCTGATATACCAGGGCTATAAAATACTTTTTACCAACAATGTGCCAGGGAACAGGCAAGTTTGATGGACAGAAAGTAGCCGTTGTTCTCATGAGCATCTTGGAACAAGTTGAATAGTAGATATTCATGGCCAATGACATGAGGGCAACTCGCCGCAGTGAACACGGGCCCACTGTGAACTTTACCTTCCCCCCCACTGTGCCCCACCCTACAGTAGTTACCCCTTCCCTCCTTACCCAATAGCCCAAAGGAGTCTACCCCTTTCTGCTAAGAACTAAGAAAGTCTGTCAAAGCCCAGGGGCGGCGCTGCACACTTTTAATCCCAGCACTTGAGAGGCAGAGGCAGATGGGTCTCTGAGTTCCAGGACAGTCAGTGTTAAATAGCGAGACCCTGTCTTGAAAAAAGGAAATGAAAGAAGAAAAGAGAGAGAGAGAGAGAGAGAGAGAGAGAGAGAGAGAGAGAGAGAGAGAGAGAGAGAAAGGAAAGAAAAAGGAGGGGAGAGGAAGAGGAAGAGAAGGGGAAGTCTGTCCATTGTCAATCAGTCCCAACTATGTAACTATATAGGAAGTTTAAACCCTCATTGACACCATAAAAGCAATTAACTCACTAACAGAAATCTTACTATCCCTGTTTACATGGAGAAATTTCAGGGTTACAGTGTGAAAACCGACAATCCATGACTAGACATAACAGGCTGTTCAGACTTGAGGAAAATTATCTATACCAAGGAGGAAATGATTTAACAAAGGCCAGGACAAAGTGTATACTTTGTAACCAAACCCGCCAGGAGAAAGTGTGTACTTTGTAACCAAACCCTGGTGAAAAATCTCGGGTTTAACCGGGAGTCTGAGCATGCTCCTTGGTCACTGAGATGAGGGACCGAAGTCGTTGTAATGTTTTATTCAATAGAGTAGGACAGGCAGAGTTAATTATTTAAACTGAAGTTTGGTATTTCTTCCCTGGAGAAAGAGGCTTTCGGCCTCTGCAGCCCGATTAGAATAGATCTGTAAATGTTGCCTATCAGGATTTCTAAACCATTTGTTCTGATGACCGAGCTTTAGGCGGATTACTGCTAAATCTCAGAATAAAAATAATTTCAACCCCATCTAAAGATCATTTTAAATGTAACCCATGACAGCAGGCTAAAAAAAAAAAGTCTGATCATTTGACAAAATTCAGCACACACACACACACACACACACACACACACACACACACACACATTCAGAAAACTAGTGTGTTCATTTACTTTGCTTAAGGACAATGAAATAGCCAAGGTGGCTAACTTAAAAAGGAAAGAAGTTTGTTGAGCACAGAGTTTTAGAGGAGTCTCGAGTTCAAGAAATACAGAGAAACCCTGCTTGAAAATCCAAGATAGATAGATAGATGGATAGATAGATGGATGGATGGATGGATGGATGGATGGATGGATGGATGGATGGGTGGGTAGATGGATGGATGGATGGATGGATACTATATGTTAAATATATACATTTTATTCTTCTTTTTTTTTTTAAGACAGGGTTTCTCTGTGTAGCTGTGTGTCCTGGAACTCACTGTATAGACCAGGCTGGCCTCGAACTCACAGAGATCCGCCTGCCTCTGCCTCCCAAGTGCTGGGATTAAAGGCGTGCGCTACCATCACCCGGCTAAATATGCATATATTTAACAAAGGCTCTTACTGTGGGTCTGGAGAGATAGCTCAGCAGTTAAGAGCACTGACCGCTCTAGTAGAGAACCCAGCTTCAGCTCCCAGCGCCTAAGTCTGGCTTCTTACAACTTCCTGTAACCGCCAGCTCCAAGGGATCTGACATGACATCATCTTGTGGCTTCCCCTGGCACCCACACACATAGATGCACACACACATAGATTAAATAAATTTGTTTTTAAAGTTATTTTAGCATGTATCCTCCTTGGTAGCATTTAGTTCAAATATAAATTTACACCTATTTGTGTTTTGATTAGTGTGTATCTTCCCCACTGATTGTAAATCATTGGGGCTTTTAGTAACTATCAGTTCTTTAGGGCTCAGCATACAGTAGGATTTCAAATTACTTGAAAGACTATGTATATAAAGAAGGTGGAAAGTATTTCTAAAGTCATAAAACTATCTTCTATACTTCTTTCAAAAACTTGGCAGGGTAGCTGGGCGGTGGTGGCGCACGCCTTTAATCCCAGCACTCGGGAGGCAGAGGCAGGTGGATCTCTGTGAGTTCGAGGCCAGCTTGGACTACAAGAGCTAGTTCCAGGACAGGAACCAAAAAAGCTACGAAGAAACCCTGTCTCGAAAAATCAAAAACAAACAAACAAACAACAAAAAAAAAAACTTGGCAGGAACAATTAGGAGAGATGCTTGAGAAACGAAAGAAGCAATACTACTTGTTCGTATTTATTTTGTCTGCTGAACGATCTCAATTATAAATGGCTAATAGTAGCTTGCTTCTCTAGAGCGCCCTCCCGTGGACGGCCCCTATCACAGACAGATGCCAAAGAGCTTTGGTGATGGGGTGGGGTGGTGCGCTTTCCTAAGAAACTATGGGGGGGGGGGGAGGCTGTGTGTCTCATCTCCGACTGCCCTCTGAGTTTTCTGTGAAAATTGTCTGTGGATAAGCATCACTTTTCATTAACACACCTGCAAGGCATCAAGGAAAGTACAAATATGTGTTCTGTGTCCAACTCTGAAAAGGAGCCATTCGGGACTCCAGTTGGACCACAAGGGTTTTGCGTTCAGTACTTAATACTAATCAGGCCGTGTGTGGAGATTGTTTTGTTTTGTTTTGTTTTTGAATGAAAATCCTGAGCCGAAGAAAACGACACCGTAAGCTCTGAGTCACGTCTGTAGCACAGTAAGGTACACACACCCCCAAGCCCCAGCATTAAGTCGCTTACCCTCCTGGCTGAGCGAAGGCAGTGTGGGCAGCACCTGCCTGCACAGGTCCTGAAAAGCCGGGGCAATCCTGTCCAACATCTTCGGTCCCAGATGACTCCGGGGTGGGTCCTTGATGGATAGTCTATTCTTTGTTATGTGGAGTTTGCACTAAAAGGATTTTTCCACCCTCCAGCACTCTTTGCCTGGAATTTGGGGTGGTTCTTTGAAATCAAAAATTGCTCTAAAAGTCTTAAAATGTATTTTTCCTTAAATAAACATTCTTTGTGGCCGCCCCTCCCCCAGTGATCTGGCTCGCTGATAACCTGTTCCCTCAACACGAAGACAGAGCTCCGTCCCTCTTAAGCCAGAAGTGCAAATCTGCTCCCATCCAAACAGCGAGGTCCTCGGGCAGATGGAGGCCTGGAGGTCGCTGAACTATGAAGGCCTTAGAAAAGGAAGTGCTGAAAGCGTTGCTATGACGCGACAAAGACTGACTCGGTTGCTAGGGCCTCAAGGCCCGGCCCCCTAAAAGAATCCAGTCTCTAGGCTGAGCAAGAACTCAGGCCGAAATGCTAGAACTCAATTTAAAAAATAAAAAACAAAAATAAACAAACAAAAAAAAAAGCAAAAAAAAAAACCTTTGTTCCTTCCCTTTTACCCAGGGCAGCAGAAAGACTTGGCCTTGAAGGTTTTTTGGGGGGGGGGGTGAGGAGGGAGGGTGTGCATTTTGCCGACAGCAATGTAGGTTAGAATCTGTGGATCTGATTGAGGATTTGAGTTTAGCTGAAATTTATCTCTTGTCTTTGTTTTGTTTTGTTTCCAGGAGGCTCCTCTCTTAGGAAATGGAGGGCTGGAAAAAATAAAGGCAGAGTTTATGCGTTTACTCCCCTCCCCTCTTTCTCCTCATTTCCCTACCCTGTGGAGGAGGGAATGGGGCAAACCTACAGACCTCCTTGGTGTTCTTCCTCCAAAGAGTGCACGTCCACCCCCCTCCACACACCACACACACACACACACACACACACACACACACACACACACACACAGATGGAGCATCTTCCGTTTCTGGACATTAGGAATAATGCTACCGCAAGCATTCTCTTACAAGGCTTTTACATTTTTTGCTAATATATTCTCTTCCCTGATGCATGTGTAACTCAGTGTACACTGGCGTCATGGGAGAGGCATGCGATTGGTTTAGACAGTGCCAAGCACGTTTCCACGGCGGTTGTTGCTATGGAGAGGCGAGAGGAGCTGTTGGCATGTGCCGCGGACGTGCTAGACCACCCGAAAGGGAAAGGGGTTGTTCCACAGCCACCGTTTTCAAACATCTCATCGCGCAAACTCCAAAACCAAACGAGGAGACTTGGCCGTTTAGAACAATAAAGCCGCAATCCCTACGCTTGAGCCAGGCTGCCTTTGCCTATGCTGCACTCGTGATTAATAGAGATCTGTTTGTAATGCATCTTTGTGCCTCCTCACAGTCGTACTTGGACACTATCTTACCATGACCACAGCGGCTCTCATCAAGGAAAACATTGAATTGGGCTGGCTTGCGTTTTCAGGGGTTCTGTCCATCTTCACCACAGTGCAACGACAAAAGCAGGCTCATACAGGCATCCTACACCAAAATCCACTTTGTGTACACTGAGTAATTTTTTAAATCATTGAAATAATTAACTTTCTTCTCTTCTTTCTTGTTTCCTAGGGAAAGCTAAGCATTCTCAACACGCCTGGAGCACATGCCACATCTAGTTCTTGGAAATGAAAACTTGCTTTGCTCATGCTCTGGAAAATGCTATTGCAAGAGCAAGATCAACTCACGTAGAAGAGGTCGTCCAAAATTTAATTCTCGCCATCTGCCCTGAAAGCCCAACAAACTAGTTGAACTGAACTGACCCAGGCAGGACTGCCAGACAACTGCAATCTTCAATGTCCTCAGAAAAAAAAAAGTCTAAATAACTTGTACCTCTATCAAATCATTGATTAGGCAGAAGAGATTTAAGGGGGAAAAATTGTTTTATATGTACGGGTGTTTTGCCTGCACATAACTCTGTGCACAACATGCATGTCTGGTAATCCTTGGGGACAAAAGGCATCAGACCCCCTGGAACTGGAGTTTATAGACATCTGTGGGCCACTGTGTTAGGAACTGGTTCCTCTCAAAGAACAGCTATGCTAACCACTGAACCACCTCTCCAGTCCCAGAACCGATTCTGCCTAGGTAAAAACAAGTGGCTACATGACCAGAACGGACTCACTTGAGCTCTGGGTTAGTTCTGTAGCTTGGGGAATCCAGGGCCCTGGCCACACACTCACTGGTAGAACAATCACTCTGTCAAGTGTCTTGGAATCGGTTAGTGCTTTCTGTCAAGCAGTTGGCAGCAGCAGCCACTCGCTGTTGAGGTACAAGGCGGAACCATCAATTCTTAGCAAGGATCGAGCACAATCACTGTACACATAGCCCAGTAACGAGACTTCTGAATGAAAAAAGCCAGAGGAGAATAAAGAATAACTTGGAAAAAAAATAAAAGTCATACCATATGCAAAGTCTACCAAACTCTGACAAGGTAAGAAATTACGAAAGACCAGAGTTGGGGGGGAGCACCTCAACTAGATCCTTGTTTCAAAAGACGGCAAACCGATCTCACACATAAATCCGCACAGGCTCATACTGTTAAAGACACCATTAATACAGACCACCTATCTTTCGCCTTTTAAAGACAAAAGACACTCTATCACTAGCGAGCTATTTTCCAATTTTTTAGAATTATCTGTCAAAACAGCACAAAATTAACTCAAGGCTACAAAACTGTTGTCCTCCTCCTACATAGGGACCCTGGGGCTCCTCTGCTGGACATGCTCCCTGAGTAAGCTAATAAATCTAGCTTTGATTACAGATGAGATCTTGGCAGTCTTCAGCCAATGTGTTTCTCCAGTATGAAAACTGGAGACAAAAACGAGACAAAAAGCTCTGTCTTCGTATACAAAGGTACCGAGAGCTACATTCTATATACAATCACCTACCAGTGCTAACAGTATTCAATAAAAGTTCACTGGTATTAAACATAGAAACTTTATTAAATAAAAAAGTACATCAATCTGAAGATATAAAAACTGACAACCAACTTTTCTTGATTGAAAAACAACAAATTTGCTAATCTTGAGAAAAACTCCATGAAACCAAAGCGTTGGTGTACCCTTGTAACGCCAGCACTCAGGAGGCAGGGGCTGGGCCTCAGGAGCTCAAGGGCATTCTTAGCTACAAAGGGAGTTCTGAGACTAACATGGGCCACATGAGACCCTGTCTACACCTACACACCTACACACACACACACACACACACACACACACACACACACACACACACA
>NC_022023.1:6229590-6236454 GCF_000317375.1 Microtus ochrogaster
TCCTGGAACTAGCTCTTGTAGACCAGGCTGGCCTCGAACTCACAGAGATCAGCCTGCCTCTGCCTCTCGAGTGCTGGGATTAAAGGCATGCGCCACCACCACCCGGCATAATTTTCCCATCTTCAAACACATTTTTGACATTTTTCAAAACCAATTGTGAAACAGTTGACTTAAAGTTAACTTTACAGTGAATCAAGCTCGTAATCATTTGCTTCTGGCTATGCTGGGGCACACGAGACCCTTACAACGAACCAACCAACCAAGTTAGCTACTCTAGCAAAGCACTGTGTGACAAACAAAAGGTTACACATGCAATGGCATTTCAGATACTACTACTGTGAATAGGTTTTATTTTAAGAAATGAATAACAGTCGATACAAAACGTTTGCTCCAAGAAGTATTTCACACTTCTGAGGGAAAGGTAATCAATACTGAACATTTTCCTCGTTCGGTGTTTCTAATGTTTATAGGGGTTTTGGGTAAGTTTCATAGTCACTGAGCAGTTTTGAAAGGTAGACATCATGACCCCTTTGACTTCATGCTTTTAAATGACACGACAAATTACTTTATTCAAATTATGTTTTCCAAAAGAGAGGGTTCTGTGCCAGTCGTCTCTGAAAGTTTTCATACCTAGGAAAGAAAATCCAGATTTATATAAGAACATTTCCATCACAATTTCAGAGCTTACCAAAAAACTTTTATCAAAAATAATTTTTTGACATTTCAAAAGAAAAAAAATCAAAAAACTATAATAAAAAAGTAGAAAGTAGACCAGGCTGGCGTCGACCTCACAGAGTGAGTTGATCAGAACTCATTTCTGTGAGTTCGAGACCAGCCTGGTCTATTGAGCTAGTTCCAGGACAGGCTCCAAAGCTACAGGGAAACCCTGTCTCAAAAAAACAAAACAAAATAAAAAAGTAGAAAGCAACTCTGGAAGTTATCACTATAAAAGCAAGAACAGTGACCAAGGATGAGATGGGATTGACAGCTCTCAGCAGAGAGCAGCGACCACCTCCACCTCCGCAATCAGAGGATAGATGATCAGATGCTAGAAAGTCAAGGAAAGGGATCACTGCAGATGGCAGATCCCTGGAAGCAGTTTGCTCAAAGCCACAGCCGCATTGGGGCAAAAAAACACAAACCCAGTATACCCTGGGCCCCTTGCCAGAGCAAAGTACCACCTCCTATAAAGCTTCCTGAACAGCTCCCCACTGGACATTCAAAGTGAAAAGAAATTCCTAAAAAACATAGGAAGCCAGAGAAAAACATCTAACAGTCACATGTTCACGGTGCAGTGCAAGCTACACGATGCCTGGTATGCTGACTTTCAGTTTTGTCTGTTAATGTTTCTGAGTTATTTTTAATTTACTTGTAAGAGCATTCTGCCTGTATGCATGTATCTGTACCAGGTGTGTGTTATCTACTGGAGCCAGAAGAGGACATCCGCTCCTCTGAAACTGGAGTCAGAGTTGGTTGTGAGTACTGGGAACTGGAACCCTGGTCCTCTGGCAGAACAGCAAGTACTCTTATAGGTGACAGGATATTTGGGGTATGAACTATTCCAGATCTGAACGCTACAGAACATATAATATTGATATGCAACATATTAACATATGTTGATATCCACAATAAAAGACTATGTTTACCTCTCGATGATGAAAGACAGTCACAGACAATATATAGTTACTAAAGCCTTACTACTAGAGATTGAAATTGTCAGATACCATTTCAGAACTACATTTGCTGGGATGAACATCTCAGATGGATTGGGTGTCATCTGGGCCTGAGAGAGAGCAAATGATGAAGCAAAATTGTAGAAGTTGTCCAACATCTTCTGTGTGAACTGAAAAGTTAATAACCGATGTTAGTGAATTACATTAAATATTAAGTTTAGGCCTCAATACTTTTATTAAAAGTATTCCTGTATTAACTTGGTTCTAAGGAATATAAGCTCTATGACAGCCAGGTGTGGTAGCACATACTTTTAATTCAGCACTCAAGAGGCAGTGGCAGGCAGATTTCTATCAGTTCCAGACCAACTTGGTCTACACAGTTCAGGCCAGCCAGTGCTAGAGACAGGGGCTCTGCATTTACAGTACATAGTGGAACTGAGTAAGACCTAAGACAGGCTGGTGAGGAAGGCTTAGGTCATTGTGTGGTAATCTGGTCTGCAGGAATGAAGGGAAAATCTCCCTTCAAACCGCTTTCACATCCATGTCTGCACACCCTCTAACACACTCTCCTCCAACCACCACCTCTACGAGGTGTGGGTCTTGACAGAACTATAAAAGCTTAGCTACTGAGCTGAAGAGAGAACTCAGCAATTAAGAGCACTGGGTGCTCTTCCAGAAGTCCCGAGTTCAATTCCCAGCACCCACATGGTGGCTCCCAACCATCTACAATGGGATTGGATGCCCTCTTCTGGAATGCAGGGATACATGTACAGAGAACACTTGTATAAAAAATAAATAAATACTTAAAAAAAAAAAAAAGCTTAAGTATCATTAGAAAAGCTACAGCCAGGCAGTGGTGGTGCACGCCTTTAATCCCAGCACTCAGGAGCCAGAGGCAAGCAGATCTCTGTGAGTTTGAGGCCAGCCTGATCTACAGAGCTAGTTCCAGGACAGGCTCCATAGCTACAGAGAAACTCTGTCTCAAAAAACAAAAAAACAAATTATTAGGAACTAGGCCTATTCTGATGATGAGAAGGAGCCTGTACCATTAGACATTAAGATGTAACTGGCAGGCAGTGGTGCATACACCTTTAATCCCAGCACTCAGGCAGCACAGTAAGGTGGAGCTCTGCAGTTCAAAGCCAGCCTGGTCTATACAGCGATTTCCAGGCCAGTTGGGACTACATAGTGAGATCTTGTCTCAAAACAACAACAACAAAAAAAAGAAGACAAAACTTTGTGCAAAGAGGCAGGCAAAAAAAAAATACCTGGAGTAAAGGAATCCAAGACATACTTGAGCATATGTGACATGATACAGGACAAAGGTGTTACTACTCTGGGAGGGGGTAATTTGTAAAACAATGGGCCAGGAGAAAAAAAAGAAATTCAATACAGAAGAATAAAAGCACTTCTATACCAACTGTAAAAGAAAAGAATCCAAAGAGATTACATAAGAAGCCCAAATAACCAGTTCACCATAGGGAAAAAAAATGGCTCAGTGGTTAAGAGCATTGCCTGCTCTTCCAAAGGTCCTGAGTTCAATTCCCAGCAACCACATGGTGGTTCACAACCATCTGTAAAGAGGTCTGGTGCCCTCTTCTGGCCTTCAGGCATACACACAGACAGAATATTGTATACATAATAAATAAATATTTAAAAAAAAAAAAAGAAAGAAAGGAAAAAGCAAAGCCGGGTGGCGGTGGAGCACACCTTTTATCCCAGCACTCAGGAGGCAGAGGCAAGTGGATCTCTGTGAGTTCAAGGCCAGCCTGAGCTAGATCCAGGACAAGCAGGACTACACGTAGAATCTCCGTCTCAAAAAAGGGAAAAAAAGGAGAGAGAATTTAAAAAGGAATGGCTCGAGAAGAATATCAAAGTAGTATCATTTATACTTGCAGACTCTGGGCTCAAATTAGAACTGGAAACAAAAATATATGCAAAAGCGAAGGGAGAAACACAGAAATTAGTAGATAAGAGAATGTAACAAATTGGGGAGCAGGAGGCTTAGAAGTCTACAAGGTCAGGTGTTACTTCATTTTGCCTACTTTTTTATATCTATTTGTACTTTAAAAATGCTTGACACTGAATAAGTATGTAATAAAAATAAGTACCTAACTTATTCTCTGTACTTCATGTACTTAAAATACTCCAAAATCAAATGTTCAATAAAAGTACAAGTGCTTTATTTACAAGCTGAAAAAGCTTATGAACTCACGGAAGCAGATAGGAGAATGGTGGCTGTGGAGGGCTAGGGGAGACAGGATGTGTTGGTCAAAGCGTACAAAGTTATGTACAACAGAAGATTATCCACTGAAAATATACTTGAAATCTGCTAAGACATCAGCTCTAAAGTATGCTTCCACAAGGAAGAATGCACCATCACAGACATGCTACCCAGCTTTGGGTACTTCACAAAGTACAATATACCCGAACATTATCTTAAATACCATGAAGACAAACAATTTGTCACTACACCGTAAGGGGGAAGAAGGCAGAAAAAGGAGTAACGCCTGTGTGCTCTACCTGCGTGAAGGAGTCAACTGAGGACACAGCAGCGCTGCCCACAGGAGTCTGCTGAGCCAGACTGTCCAACAGCTCCACTGAAATGCCAATCTGAGCCACAGATGGGGTCCGCACAATATTCATGGCTCCAAACGGGTGCTGGCTTCCTTCGCCTGGAAGACATTCACAGGTGCTAGATTTCAGACTAACGTGAGGATGTTCCCTGATTGAACATGTTGAAAATATTAAGTTTTTCTTTGTGATTCTGATAACTGGGATGTCTCACGTCTCACCTCAGTGGCCCTGTTCTGTGACGGCGGCTGTGCACCTGAAGGCCTGCTCACTGTAACTCTACTCATGAAGCTCATCAGAAAGGAAACTCAGGCCAGCTGGACTTCAGTATGAATGCCCCCCCTCGCTCAAACACGTCTCCCCAGCCACAAAGAGTAATAGATATAAACCAGGTCTCTGAGCAGCTGTCCATGGCCACACCCTCTTCTTTTTCTGCACGACACCGCCAAGTGCACGCTTCAAAGCTTGAAACTCTGGAACCTTCGGAGGCTCAGAACTGGCTGAAGATCATCTTCTCTAGCCATAATATGAAAGACACTCTCACTTTTCATCTGTAAACTTTATTAAAAATGGCCAACTATGGGTGAGTGAGATGGCTCAGTGGGTAAAGGTGCTTGCCGCCAGGACTGGAGATCTGAGTTTGATCTCTGGAACCCAACCCCTTCAACTTGTCCTCCGACCTCCAAATGTACCCTGTGGAGGACTCACACCAACAGACAATAAATAAATACATAAAAATCAATTAAGAGAAGAAGCAAGACAGTTCAGAGGGTGAACCAAGAACACCTGAGTTCTAGCTAAAGACTCCCCAAAATTAAAAAACAATGAAGCCTCCGAGTTGTCCTCTGACATGCTATGGCATACACACGATAAAACCTAAATGCGAAAAATAAAATTAGGGGCTGGAGAGATGGCTCAGTGATTAAGAGCTTTGCCTGCTCTTCCAGATGTCCTGAGTTCAATTCCCAGCAACTACATGTGCTCACAACCATCTGTAATAAGATTTGGTGCCCTCTTCTGGCCTGCAGGGATACATACAGGCAGAACACTGAATACATAATAAATAAAAAAAAAATAAAATAACTCTTCAAGAATGACAAATTTACAAGAGCTCCCCTGACTGTCAACTTGACAGGACCAAGAGACAACAAGCATGCCCACTATGAGGGATTAGCTAGACTGGCCTAACTAAATGGGCAAACCCATGATTCAAGTTTCCTTCCTGTTGCCATGATAAAGCACTCTGATCAAAAGCCACCTAGGGAAGGAAAGGAAAATTTGGCTTACACTTTTAGGTTACAGTCCAGCATTAAGGGATGTTAGGGCAGAAACTCAAAATGGAGCTGGAAACAGAAAGCATGGAAAACACTGCTTACTGACTGATCCACTCATACAGCCAAGGACCACATGCCTCAGGAATGGGACCACCACATCGGGCTAGGCACTTCGGGCCCAACACAATCCCTCACAGACATGTCCAGCCTCACCTGATCCAGAAGTTTAACAACTGAGAGGCCTCTCGGATGACTGCCGGCTGTGTCAAACTGAAAATGTTTAAAGCTAACAGGGCACCCGTCCTGAATGCGGAGGATTATTCGGTGGGCTGGAGCCCTGGGCTAGGCACAAGCATCCACTGTTTCTTCTTGACAGGAGACGATGGGACTCCTCACTCCTGTTGCCATGCCTTCCAGGCAGACTAACCCTTCCCTCCTTAAATCACTTTGCTCAAGGGGACAAGAAACTCACATAGCAACCTAATGGCTTCTTCACCTTTGTTTACTTCCATTACCTTTGCACATAACCCCACATTCAGAATCTGTAGATATGTTCACCACATGGTCACATCAAATACTGTGTGATAAGTTCTTTATGGCTGAGTAAAATACCATATTTCCTTTGGGTTCTCAGAGTCGATACTTACTTGGGGAGACCCAATTGAGGAGATTATCATCTAAGACTCGGGAGCTAAGAATCTGCTACCACAGCAACTTCTAGAACGCATTTCTCTTTTATTTGCCCTGAATTTGTCAAACTATAAAACTTCTTCTGTTCATTTCTTTCTTATACCATATGAACAAAGTCTGAAAAGTGTAAATTCCAGATTCTGTTTAATAAAAGGCGGTCATGAAGATCACTCCTTTAAAGATGGTATAACTGAAGCTGGGCGTGGTGACACATGCCTTTAGTCCCAGCGTGTGGGCTGAAGAGATAGCTGGATCTCTGTGAGTTTGAGGCCAGCATGGACTATACAGTGAGTTCCAGGACAGCCAGGGCTACATAGAGACTTTGTCTCAAAAAATAAATAAATAAAAAAGTAAGACTACATTACAGAAAACTGCTCGATGAAGATTACATGTCAGTGCAATGGTAAATCTGGCTCACATCCCATTTCTGTATGACCTGGGACCTAAGAATGCAGCTTAAATGTTTAAAGTTGTTTAAAGATAGGTATGCCACAGAGAACACCTGTGGTCTAGAAAGCATTTACTATGGGACCCCTCCCTTTACAAAACAGCTAGCCAACCTGTCGTGAACAATTCCATCAATCCTCCATCTTTCTTATATTTCTTTCTTTCTTTTTTCTTTCTTTTTTTTTTTTTTTTTTTTGTTTTTTCGA
>NC_022023.1:6237781-6239305 GCF_000317375.1 Microtus ochrogaster
AAAAAAAAAAAAAAAAAGAAAAAGAAAATACATTCACACATTTTTCACTAACAGTTTCAAAAAGGGTATTATAAAACTTTATTGTCAGTTGCACAGTGATGGCACAACCTTTAATTCCAGCACTAGGCAGGTGGGTCTATGAGCTGGAGGTCAGCCAGGTCTACAAAGGGAGCTAGAGCTACAGAATGAGACCGTGTCTCAAAAAATTGAAAGAAGAAAAGAAAGTGGGGTGTAGGGAGGAAGAGAAAGAGTGGAGAGAGAAAAGAGAAGGTAAGTCAAATGGAGATTTAGAGAACAATTTCCAGCCTTCCTCAGATATGTTACTGGTATGAAATTAAGCAAAGCAACTGTTCCAGAGCAGACTAGAGATGTAACAACACGTGTACGCGACGCTTGATCCTGCTTGCATCTTAGATGAAGGACAGTGAACAGTTACAGAAGGCATTTCGGGGAGGGGGGGGATGACAAAACTGAAACAAACCGCAAATTAAATGAGAGTTCTGTGTTTGTGTTGATGTTACACTTGATTACACTGTATTTCTACAGCAAGATTATGTCCTGTTAATGTTACACTTGATTACACTGTATTTCTACAGCAAGATTATGTCCTGGGCCTACCTATGAAATGGAGTAAAGAACAGTAAGTACAACACATTCTCAAAGCTTCCAGGACAAAAGCAAATGTCTGCAGGGCCAGTGAAGGCTCAGCAGGTAAAAGCACCTGACTCCACATCTGACAAACTGAGTTCAATCCCAGGGTCTCCACAGTGGAAGGAAAGAAGCAATCCCCTGCCTCCACAATGTGGCAAGGCACACATGCACATGCATAACACACACACACAAAGAAATATACGTAACTTTTTTATCTAGAAAATGACGAAAGGCAAAAACAATAAATGTGGGAAAAACATAAGGAATCTTTGTATAATTCTTATATTCTTCAGTAATTTCTTAACTTCTTTTTTCAAAACAAAGTCTTCAATCTCTGACGCAGGGTTAGGGACGTAACTCAGTGGTAGAAAGCGTGTCTCACATTCATATCACACATATACATAATCCCTAGTGGGAAAAAAATGGCAAATGAGGTTTTTGTAAAGATTTATTTATGTTTGGATGAGTGAGTGACTGCCCGTGTGTGTACCCTATGTGTGCATGAAGCCCATGGAACCCAGAGCGGAGTTTCGGATCCTCTGGAAGTAGTTAGAGACAGACTGAGCTGCCCGAGGGGCTGGGAACTGAACCCAGGTTCTCTGTACAGCAGTGAGGGCTCTTAACCACTGAGCCCTCTCTCCAGCCTCTACAACTGATATTTTAACAACTCGAATTTCAAACTAATGGTATCTCATCATCAGGCTTTGGTGGAAACATTATAAGGAAAACTCAACTCCAGGGAAAGGTACTCCGAAGGCCTGCAACACAAAATGCAGCCCTCTCAACCAGGTCTAACACCCTGCCACAGGACTAACTCTCAACCAGGTCTAACACCCTGCCACAGGACTAACTCTCAACCAGGTCTAACACCCT
>NC_022023.1:6239600-6240475 GCF_000317375.1 Microtus ochrogaster
CTCTCAACCAGGTCTAACACCCTGCCACAGGACTAACTCTCAACCAGGTCTAACACCCTGCCACAGGACTAACTCTCAACCAGGTCTAACACCCTGCCACAGGACTAACTCCCGCTCATCTTCTCGTAGGCCACAGGCAATCTGAGCAACTACTTCTTCTTATTTTATCAAGCATCAGCACACGTTCAAAGTGCTGCACACAAAAGCTCTATGTGAGTGTTCTCACGTCTGAGCTAAGGTCCTCTTCCCCCACCTGCTCTTCCAATCTTGGCCTCTTCTGTCTCCCATTCTCCACAGAATTCTCCACTGCAGATGTCACTGGAATGCTCCCTGACTGAGGCATTGCGCTATTTCCTCCTTGTCTCTTGAGACACTTTACAAATAGTTAACCTACAGAGAAAAGGAAGGTTTGAGATTGGCTTTGCGTGCATGAACGGTATGGCATGTGGCTTCAGCAAACCCTTCAAGCAGTGCATGAACTCTGCAAACGTTCATCTCTGACAGACAAACGCACATAGGGGTAAACATACATTATTGACTTATTTTTTCCGATTGCTTATCTTTGGCAAAGCCGCTTTCTACTTCCAGAATCAAAATTTTAAATCAGAATTTTAAAAATATCACACTCGAATTCCTGATTTATCACAACCCAAAACTTAACACTTCATCATTCCCAGCTGTTTACACGTTTGTTTTTTTGAGACAGGGTTTCTCTGTGTAATAGTCCTGGCTGCCCTGGAACTCGCTTTGTAGACAGGCTGGCCTCAGACTCAGAGATCCACCTGCCTCTGCCTCCCAACTGCTGGGATTAAAGGCCTGCACCACCACCTGGCACTGTTACAAGTTTGTTTGTTTGTTTTTTTTTTTTTTTTTTT
>NC_022023.1:6240575-6258205 GCF_000317375.1 Microtus ochrogaster
CTGTTACAAGTTTTAACAGGTGTTTAGCTTGAACCAGTTTTCAGTTGACTCTCTGAATACTGGAAGCAGTGTCAAATTTTCTGAAGATTCTTAAAATTAATACTACTTTCAAAACTCAAGACATAGTATTTAAAGAAATAAGTGAAAAAAAAAACAATCGTCAATGTTAATATAAAACTTGAGAGATACACTAGGTATATGTGAAAAGAAATTTTGAGTCTATAGAGTATCTTTCATGTGAATGAGATAGCTAGCTACACAATAGAAGACCATGGCCAGAACAAGGACTCGAGAAAATTAAAGATGTAGTTCCCTAGGACAACTCCCAGGACACTCTGCAAATGAGTAAGGGAATAGCCTCTGCTATTGGACTCTGAAAAAAATGTGGAAATTCCAATTTTGTAGAAAACAGGCAGAGTAAGTATCCAAGCCCCTTTGTATAAGCCAATCTGGTAGCCCCTTTTATAGTATATATTCATCCGATCTTTCCACCATTTTCCAACTAAGGTTCTATTGTTTAAAAAACACTATAAAAATATCTACTTCCAGCCGGGCGGTGGTGGCGCACGCCTGTAATCCCAGCACTTGGGAGGCAGAGACAGGCGGATCTCTGTTAAGTTCGAGACCAGCCTGGTCTACAAGAGCTAGTTCCAGGACAGGCTCCAAAGCTACAGAGAAACCCTGTCTCGAAAAACCAAAAAAAAAAAAAAATATCTACTTCCAGCAAGGCAGTGGTGGTATATGTGAGTTTGAGAACAGCCTGGTCTACAGAGCTAGTTTCAGGACAACCACAACTGTCTATATTTTACTTTTAAAATAAAAAGCAGAAAGAACTCCCAAATAAATATCAAGTGAACATGCTCAACGACAGGACAATTTGTCTTCACTGTCTTTTAAACACATTGAGCTGGAACTAGATAGCTATTCGCCAAGAATTACAAAGAGAAAGACTTTGTACTAGACAGAAACAAAAAACAATGCACACAGACTATACCAAAAATGTAAACTTCTATTAAATAAACATACCACAAACAGAAAAAAGTATTCAAAACGGGGAAGGGGAGGTATTTTCAGGCCATAAATCTGACAAAGAACTCATGCAGAGAACTTTCAAAAGTAACTTGTAGAAGTAGCAGACTACCCTCTAATACATACCCTGGGAGGCTGATGTAGAAAAGTCTTAGGTTTAAGATATTCCTAAAGTATATGCCAAATTCTCCTGACTAAGGAGGAAAGGAAAAGAAGGAGAACGAGAGGAGAGGGGACAGGGATGTGGTTGGGGACGGATGGTGGTAGGGGGAGGGATAGGGAAGGGATGGTGGGGGGAGATCTAAGGATCTGCACACTCATCAAGGAAGTTTCATTGACCTCAAAATGACAATGAAAGAACCAGGTAGGGGTGCACACCTTTAATCCCAACCCTTGAGAGGCAGAAGCCAGCCTGCTGTACAAAGCAACCTTCCAGGACAGAAAAAAAATCCCTGTCTTTGAAGACCAAAAGAAAAAAAAAGCACATGAAAAGGATTCCTCAGTATCACTAGACATTACAAAAATGTGTATTAAAAACACAATGAGGTACTACTACTAAAATACTAATAGCACAAGGGCTGGCAAGAATTTGGAGAGTCGAGAAGTGGTGGCCACGCCTTTAATCCCAGCACTCGGGAGGCAGAGACACGCAGATCTCTGAGTTTGAGGCCAGCTGGTCTACAGTTAGTTCCAGGACAGCTAGAGCTGTTACACAGAGAAATCCTGTCTAGAAAAACTAAAAAGAAAAAAAAAATTCTTACTTGTGCCACAGTATAGGTGCTGAGGTCAAAGGTCAGAGGACAACCTTGGAGGAGTCAGTTCTCTCCTTCTACCACCGGGGTCCTAGAAACTGAGTTCAGATCAATGCCTTCACCTGCTCAGCAATGGACTTCATGACCTAATTATCCAGAAATATCCCAAAAGGTCCTAAGTCGTTCACGGACAGCCTGACATGGGTCCTGGGAGTCAGAGGCAGGTTGATCTCAGTGAGTCCAGGGCTAATCTGTTCTAACTGGTCAGATCCGGGCCAACCAGGGCTCCACAGTGAAAAGGAAAGAGGAGGGGGACAAACAAGCTGCAGTGTGTGAACGACATCAATGCAGTGCTGCCTAGCAGTGAGCTGTCTGGGTAACGTGTGCTAAATGCACAACATACACAAATAATCCAATGGTTCGCAGTAGAAACGCGCTTAGCTTCAGACGGCATGATTCTATTAAGAGAGCTTGTAATTCAACAAGAGAAATGAACTAGTGATACATACTATAATACAGAAGATTCCAAAATTAACTGTCCTCAATTAAAGATGTCACCTACCCAAAAAGTGCATACATATGCTATCATTTATATAATTGTAGAAAATACATTTAGTTTATGACAGTAGAAAACAGGTCAGTAGATGCCTACCCTAGGGAGGATGTATAGAGAACGGGTGTAAGGGAGAAGCAGGGCCCACAGGGTGAGAGAGCAGCACCAGGCAGGGAATGAAAAACTAGTGAACCAGGACGACCGTGTCAGCGAGAGGCAAGAACTTCAGAAATCCTCAGAAGGCGGCAAGGGGCTGGAAAAAACAAGAAATGAACGAACATCAAGTGGAAAGGGATAGAGTGTGGAACACGAGGAACGGAGTTCTCATCGACAGGTGAGGTAAGCCAGGCAGCCCACCCACAGGACAAGCACACAGTTGCACAGCCTGAACTCCAGAAGAGTGATATGGCGTGGGAAGAAGCCCTCTGTGGAGCAGTCAACACTGTGGTCCTTGGCCTTGAACCCAGAGCCGGGTGGTGGTGCTGGTGCGTGTCTTCAAGCCTTTAATCTCAGCCTTTCGGAGGCAGAGGCAGGCAAATCTTTGAGTTCGAGGCCAGCCTGGTCTACAGATCAAGTTCTGGGACAGGCTCCAAAGCTACACAGAGAAACCCTGTCTCGAATAACCAAGACAAACAAATAGACAAAGTTCTTAAATTTTATCTTTCAATGAAGATGCTAACATATTTATAGATTAGTTGTGATTTAGGACTCTTGCTTCTAATTGTATCAAAATAGAGAAGTAAACAAGAATTCAAATTAATATCTATAAACTGGTCATTTTTGAAGCTGGATGATGAGAATATTTATCTCATCTAATATCGTATACATCAGAAAATTTAATACTGGAAACTACAATAGCAGCTCAAATTTCCTTGTGTTTTCTATGCAGGTATACGTATCTTAATCACTCAACTTATTCAGTATTCACAGAATTCAATTTTCTCAAGTCAATTCTGTTTGCATTCCTAGCACATGGCCTTTGTAAAGCATCAGCAAACAGGTCGGTACCTCACGCACACTAAAAACTGCTGACTATTAGTAGCACCCATTCGCTCTATGATCCACACCTATTTTACACGTACTCTTTCTGCCTTGTGCCATTCTGAGCATAGCGCATCCTCAAACTGTTACCCCTCCACCGAGATATTGTGTCTACTCCTAGAAAAGAATGCCAATAGGTCTCAAAGGCCTGACAAACTCTTCCCAGAGCAGTAACACTGTCTCCTCCAGAAACTTCCCCACCCAACTAGAGCTCACCACTCCATTCTCCCCAGGACTATTTTACAAACACAGCTACATCTTACTTTTCTTCTGTTTTATTTTTATTTTATGTGCATTGGTGTTTTGCCTGCATATATGTCTAGTTAGGGTGTTGGGTCCCCGGAACTGGAGTTACAGACAGTTGTGAGCTACCAGGTGGGTGCTGGGAATTGAACCGGGGTCCTCTGGAAGAGCAGTCGGCATCTTAACCACTGAGCCACTACTGCAGACAAGAGCTCAACTGTTATCTTTAAACTCCCGGAGCAGGCACCTGTTTGTTAAGTCTGTGAACATGTTATCTATGCTGCCGAAATCAGCTTTCGCTGGCCTCCATATGTATCTCTCTAAGACACACTGAAGAGGTTTATACACCTCCGCCTAGACTCAGAGAAACAGAGCATCAGCGAGAGCAACGCCAGCCAATCACAGCTCTTCACACACTTCTTCAAACATACTCCAAAGTGTAAAGTGAAGATTATGTCCCGCATTGTTAACAGAGCCAAGACAGGAATGCCAGAGAGATCAACATAAAAGCTGAAACAGCTGAATATTCACATCCACAGGTGTGTGTATACACAAGGAACTATGAATGCATTCAGGTAAACATGTGTGCGTGCATGTCTGTAGAGACCAGAGGTCATCTGTGTTATTCCTTGAGTCTGCCCAACTTGTTTATGTCATAGATTGCTTACTGGCCTGGAGCTCGCCAGTTTGGCTAGGCTGGCTGCCCAGCAAACCACCTGGGTACACCTGTCTCTGCTGGAATTACAAGTACAGACCACCACATCTGACTTTTTCCGAGCTTGAGGCCAGGCACTACCAACTGAGTTCAACTTTTTAATGAAGGAAGAATTTCCACTCTATTTCCTATACAGTAGTATTTTTATCTATTTCCATTTAAAACAAGCATGCATACTATAAAATGCGGGTGCTGGGGAGACCACCTTTACTTAAAATACTCAGGAACTCAGAAACGTCCAGGTAAAGAGTGGTTTCCCTCAGGGCCAGAGGACAAGTACAGTGTGCCCAGGGAGCTTTCACTTCCCACTTTCTAGATGTTTCTGTACCATGAGAATCATATAGACTGTTACTCAGAACAACATGGTGGAACTTAAAAGCTGTATTTCATGTTATGCTGGTTAGAAGAAAGCGCAACTATGACACCATTTGAATATTATTCTTACCAGATTTAAGACCTGATATTTTGAAGATGGCACTTGGCTTCCCGTTCGTGACAAATCCCAGGAGCTGCCATACTGGCACCCCATTGGAGTCAGGATAGGAAAAGTAGACAGATCCTCCCATCCCCTCAGGAAATGGGATTGTTCCCAGCATAAAAACCACAACATGGTTGATATTTTCATAATCAGGCAAGTCAAAAACAAATTTATCCTCTGCCACTTGCTGTGCAGCTGTTTGCACCTAGGAGACAAGAAAGCAGTCTTAGTTTGAGAACATGACGCTCAGTCCACCTCCAGCGCTGCTACAAACTGTCACCGGCAGCCGCTACGTCACACCACTCAGTCAGCTAACATCCTGACACAAAACCACCAGATAAACAGAAAATCCAAAATCACGTATTTAGCCTTAAAATGCTCATCTAATGAATATAATCTTTTCAAAATACTGCTACATTCTCTCAGAAGTTCCCTCATGGATTTTTGCTTGCAAAACAAGTAACTATGCTTTAAGAACATTGTAAGAATGAGCACATGGTAACACATGCCTGTTATCCCAGGACTTGAGGGGTCGTTCTCAGCTACATAGCAAATGTGAGGTAGTCTGAGATACCTGAGACTCTGTCCCAAACATGAAAACCTTGTAAAAATGAAAGTGTGTTCAATTTAACACTCCTAGGCTTTTATCCTCAATCTGAACGGCAGACGGTCAGGTAATTAAAGTGGGTACTCAATTATTCTAAGATTCTGGATTAGCAAATTCAGCCACTAAAATCTATTTATAACCCAAGGTCAAGGCTTGTAGGGTTTCTCCTGCCATCCACTCTCAGCAGCAGGACAGCCACACAACACTGTAAGCTGCCTTACAAGAACCACACAAGGCTGTACGGTGCCTTCCTGCCGCAGTACCCGTGCTGTGACGAACGTCCGTCCTGCCACACTCCATTACAAGGCTTTCCTGCTGGTACGAGGTCTAACGGGGGTTAAGACATGAGTTGAATATTAATCAACAATGATTTTTTTGTTAGGAACAAGATATTTCTGTGCAACCCTGGCTGGCCTAGTCCTGGCTTGTGTACATCCCCACACGCCTCCTGCTGGCCTGGAACTCAGAGACTCACAGTAACTCTCCAGCCTGAAGGGTTGAGATCTCTCCTGGTTCAAAAATACATGTGCTTTTAAACACAAATGCATATGAAACAAAGTAATGGCATGATTTTTAAAAGTGATTTAAAAAAAAAAAAAATGGAACCAAAGGTCCTCAGGAACCAAACCCTGTTGAACTAGCTGCAGAGATTAACCTTTACCATTTAATCTTCAGACTAAAGAAAACAATGTTTGGGAAAAACAGGAGCTGGTGATTAACTGGGTGTGGTGGCGCATCCACCTGAGAAGTCGTGGCTAACCTTCACTACACAGCAGGCTGGAAGCCACCCAGGGCTACGTGAGATCCTGTGGGGTGGAGGCTGGTTCCACATAAAATTCTTTTCTTACACACTATATCCACATGCATCACAGAGAAACAGCAATCCTGACAGGACTGGGGTATTTTAGCTTACACAGGCTGAGGTTTTGTTGTTAGGTTTCTGGTTTTATAGTAATGGCTATTCATCAAAGAACAAATCTGCAGCACCACACTTACTCTCAAGACCAAGCACTGACTTTGTTTGTTTATTTATTTGCAATAATAAATAAAGGGAGGGTTTATCTGGACAGCCCTAACAGTCCTGGAACTCACTCTGCACACCAGGCTCGCCTCTGCCTGAGTGCTGGGATTAAAGACTGTGCTACCACGACCCAGCTGACCCAAATAATTCATTCTTAATACCTAATACAAATGATTTTCTGTGCCGAGTAGCTGCTGTTACTTAAATGCTTACTTTTTCTTCTCTATAGTTTTCTACCCTACCAATACAAGAAACCTTAAAATCCCAATTACTACCATAAAGTAAAGTTCTTAAACTAAATCCCAAGATGTCAAGGCTGAGTGCCAGGACCTCATACAGGTACACCAGCCTCAAGTTCATCACACAGCAGAGGAGGACCTTCAACCCGAATCCTCCCAGGTGTCAGGTGTACAGGTACCTGTCACTATACTCAACTGGGTCGGAGTGTTTAAGGCCAAGCTCTGATTCCCTTTTATGAAATTTACTGACCCAACTTAAATTTTTTTTTTTTTTGATTTTTCAAGACAGGGTTTCTCTGTAGCTTTTGGTTCCTGTCCTGGAACTAGCTCTTGTAGCCCAGGCTGGCCTCGAACTCACAGAGATCCGCCTGCCTCTGCCTCCCGAGTGCTAGGATTAAAGGCATGTGCCACCACCGCCCGGCGCCCAACTTAAAATTTTTCACCATAAAAAAATAAAATGAAGGGCTGGAGAGATGGCTCAGCGGTTAAGAGCACTGACTGACTGCTCTTCCAGAGGACCCAGGTTCGATTCCCAGCACCCACATAGCAGCTCACAACTGTCTGAAAATGCAGTTCCATGAGATCTGACACCTTCACACCAATGAACATAATAAATAATAAATAATAATAATAAATAATAAATAAATAAAATAAATAAATAAAATGAAAAGCAAAAATAGAAACCAAACCTTCCTATAGCACGAAACTGAACTTCATCAAGTTTTAGCACATATATTTCTTGGAAGGCATGGAAACCTCTAGTATTCACAGGCCTTGAAAACCAATAAAGATTTGTTTCAACTTTTACTGCACAGGCAAGAGATATTCTGTAAATCTACACTCATATTCCAATCTTCCTTCCTAAGACAGGATCTTATGCAGGTGACCTAAGTTGGTCTTGAATGAGCTATGCAGTCAAGACTGACCTCAAATCCCTTGATGCCCTGTCTCCATCTCCCAAGTGCGGGGATGCTGACTGGGGTGTGCCCCATATCCAACCAGACACTTTCATACTTGACCTTAATTAAAGCAAACGAAAATGGACTAGGGGAACCTTTCTCTTCTTCCCTGCCTTGGGCATTTTGCTCCTTAAAGAAAAAAACCTCAGGCTGGTTGTGATGACAAAGGCTTTTAATCCCAGTGCTAGGGAGACAGACAGGTGGAACCCTGAGTTTGAGGCTAGAATGTTCTATAGAGCAACTTTCAGCACAGCTAGGGCTACACAGAGAACCCCTGTCTCATGAAAACAAAGAAAAAAACAAACAAAAAATCCTCAAATAATGAAAATTGGGTTTGTAAGTTTCCATTGGCGGGTTTTCTGGCAAGATCACAATGTGCCTAACTTTTCAGATGTCGGTGTGTCTATTTGTCCTCCATTTTCATTTATGTCTAATAATACACAATTTAAAGCCAAACATCACCCCCCAAAAAATACTTAATACCTACTGGGTATTTATTATAGCCATTTGATATCAGGCAAATACAACAGATAACTCTAAATTCCCTTCAGATTGGTCCACAGCATGACACACACATTCCACATACAATTTTGTTTTTTTAATTCTCTAAAAACATACTTTTTGTTTTGTTTTTTTGTGGTGTGTGGTGCTGGGGTTTGAACCCAGTCTTGGGGCTATTAAACAGGAATTCTGAGTCGGGTGTGGAGACAGACTCCTTCAACCCCAGCGCTTTGGGAGGCAGAGGCAGGCTGCTCATAGTTCAAAAGCCTGCCTGGTAATCTACAGAGTGAGTTCCAGACCAGTCAGGACTGGAGAAAAAAAAAAAAAGCTATCCCCAACACCCTTTTTCTACTGTTTTTTGCTTGTTTTTAAGACAGGGTTTTTCTGTGTAGCCCTGGCTGTCCTGGAACTCACAGAGCTCCACTTGCTTCTGCTTCCCACTGCTGGGACTAAAGGTGTTCCCCAAAACTGCCCAGTTCCAACACTCTCTCCCCTTTTCTTTTTTGAGACAGTCTTGCAACTGTGACCCTCCTCCCTTGCCTTTTGAATGGCTGGAATTTCAGGTGTGAGACACCAGGCCAGGCCTTATTAATGACAGACATCTAAAAGATACACACTCATCTCAAATTGTTTCTTTCGTATTCCAATTCCAGAGCAGGGACATTCCCCAAAAGGAGATCATCAGTGTTACCGCTCCCCCACCTCCACAGGGGCCTCGCATTAGATGGAGACAGAAAACAAGCCTAACGCTAGCAGTCCCTGGTTATTCGGAACCACGTGGTTTCCTAAAAGCCGTCTGTACAGAATACACTCTCAAAAGCTGGTAAGACTAAGCAGTCAAGAGCTTGCCTACTTGCTATCCGTGAAGCACAGTTTAACAAAGAGGCTGCAAAATTTAACAAAGCAGGGATAAACAAAGCAAAGAACTCTGAAGGTAAAGGAGTCAGGTCTCAAGACGGAAATACCGATGGTTTCTAACAAGCCAGATTTACTCTGGGTTCTTCCCCCTAATAATTCCAGGCACTCATTTCATTTCATTCTAACGCTCTGGAAAAGCAAGTGCATCCTCTGACTGATAAGGAAGCACTTCACTGGAATCCTTCTCCAATTATCATGGTTAAGGCTCACACTTAAATTCCAATCATTTCTACTAGCCAACTTCCAACTATTTTAAACATAATTTGAGAGAAGGTGGAAAATTTCAAACATGGTCAGTAAACTTCAAAAAGGGGGCCTTCCAAATACACCCGACAGAAACTCATTGCCCCGGGCAATTTAAGAAAATCTCTGGAAAAACGCTTAGCTTTAGATTACAAATCTCAGCTTTCCTTCTAAATGACATTATCCATTGAAGCGAGTACGGACACTTTCTATTGAGCGTTAAGTTCCTGAACTGCCAAGAGAGAATGAGTAGCGCCGGAGTGAACCACGGCTACGGCGAAATGTCAAAATAAACGCCACGCAGAAGGCTGAAATACCGAGCAATTACAGCACGCGGCCCGGTAAGTAGAACAAAATGCACACTCAATGATAGGCAATAATATTCTGACAACTATTCAAAGGCGTACGAATTGGGCAAGCGTCCCACTGCCCATCGCTCACGCCCAGACCAAAAAAAAAGGGGGGGGGGCAACGAGCGGGTTTCCCCGCGTCCCTGGCACCGTGCACCGTGCCACCACCCGGCTCAGCCGCCGACCCCTTCGTGCCACCGCCCGAGCCATCCTCACCAGCCTCCCCGCCACCAGGCAGCCAAACATGGCAGCGCCCGCGATGCCTCTGCTCGGCCAGCGGGCACCTCAGGCCGGAGACCAGGAATTCCGCAGCCACTGTCCCGATTGAACTCGAGAACCTTCCGGAATTTGCAGGAGGGCACGTGCCCCTCCACTACATAGCAACACAGAAACGCATTCTGGCCCGGCGACCTCTGACCCTCCCACCCTAACCTGCACGCCGCTCGGGGACGACTACTTCCGGGTCTTGCAGCACCCATTTCCTCCTTCTAAGGGAATAAGGAGGAGCCGGCGGCTCACCGAGACTGCAAATCCCAGAGTGCCGTGCGCCGACCTCCGGGGAGGCTAGTCCGGAGAATTTGAATGTTAGTTCGCGTTTTCGGGGCTTGCGTGAATCAGAATCTCCAAGTGCCTTGCTGAAGGAAGATGATTCTAAGGTTTGTGTAACATTTTAGGCGTATCAATGCGCCTTTACCAGAATCGCTTCACTCAGCCTCTTTCCTACAAAAGCCCTATGAATTAAGTATTATCTCCGATTTATACGCCAGGAAAATTCAGCGAGACCAGCTCTGAAACTTGACAAAGGTGTGAATTTGGGAGCGTCATCCAATTCCTGTGTTCTTTCTGCCAAATACTATCTCAGAAATTCTTCTGTATTTTTTATATGATTTATTTTTATTTCATTTTATTTTATTTATTTTTATTCTCCTGTTTCGCCTGAAGATAATATGTGTGAAGGCGTCTTATCCCTGAACTAAAGTTCAGACAGTTGTGAAGTTGTGAACCGCCTTGTGTGTGCTGGGAACTGAACCTCTGGCCCGCTGGAAGAGCAGCCAGTGCTTTTAACTGCTGAGCCCTCTCTCCAGCGCTGCGTGTTTTTATCTCGGTTTTTTAATGGCACAGTCTCCTTACGTAGCCTAGGTTGATCTCGAACTGGTGGCCCCCCCCCCCCCCCCCCCGCGCGCGCCAAGAAGGATCAGAAGTACTAATTTTAACAAGCGGTTGTGTTCTTTTCTTGCATATATTCCTTGTAGCACTTTCCAGCTTCACTTTTTTTCCCCCTTGTACAACTGTGGACAAGCTGTATACCAGCTTCTTCAGCTGCTCTTTTACAAAATGAGATACTTACCTCTTAGGCTCCAAAACCACAGAGAAACCCTGTCTCGAAAAACCAAAAAAAAAAAAAAAAAAGGAAAAAAAAGAAAGAGATACTTACCTCTTTCGGGGGTTTTGTGAGGATTAAGTGGTAATTTAACCGATGACTGCCACTGAGAATAGAGTTTGGTGGTGCGTAATTGGTGGGAGTTTTATTGTAAAATCCCCCCCCCATTTTTTTTTAATCAGGTTTTATGTAGTCTTAGCTGGCCTGGAACTTGTTGTGTAGCCATGATCCTGAACTCCTGATTGTCCTTCCTCGACTTCCTAAATGCTGGGATTACAAACACACGACACCATCCATACTTGGCGTAAAAAGCTTTTTTTAATCATGCATTTCCATAAAAAAAGGCTCATAGGAAACACAGAGCAATATCTGTAAGAAGTAGCGTCAAGGATTAACCGTTAGGTTGGAGCCTCCAGCTCTCCTCTGCTTGGCCTGGGAAACCCTATTCCTGTCTCTCTGCAAACCCTGCCCCCTCAGAGACTTCGAACAAAGGAAAGGTAGTGCCAAAAAGCCAAGTTATGAATTCTCGGCAGCTATTGCAACTTCTTTCCCTGAAGTTGCCAGCTGCCCAAGTCCCAGACACATCAGCGCCCCTCACCTATAGCCTATAAATCTTCCTGCCTACGTTTCGCCTCGGGGCTCTTTACCTTTGTTTCCTCACCTCTTACTTTCCTGCTCTCTCCCTCCCAGGTCTGGCTCACAGCTGCCTTGCTTCTGGCCCCGGGGCGTGTGCCTCTTTCTCCTCATTTTCTTCTTTCTGGTTCTTCCCTAGTTCTTAGATTTCTGCTCCTACTTATTTTCTGCCCACCAGCCCCGTCTCTCCTACCTAGCTATTGGCCATTCAGCTTTCTATTAGACCAATCAGGTGCCTTAGGGAGGCAAGGAGAAACAAATGCAACTCATCGTAACATAATTAAAGAAATGTAACATAAAAGAAGCACACCTTTACTCTGTAATATTCCCCAGCAGAAATGTAAAATGTAACACATCTTTGCCTACTTAAAGTAATATCCCACAACACTTCCCTTTTAGCCATTTGGGCTCTTTTGTGTTGTGTGCAGCTGCATGAACTTGCAGTTTAACAGACTAATACAGTACGCCAAGAGAAAAGAGCATTGTGCCTTTTTGAGTTCTGTGACTTACCTGTCAAGGTCTCACCTGTGTGTGCCTCCTGATTCCTCAGAAAGGGTCTACGTCTTGTTTAACACTGCTGTCCCTATCAATGGGACCGGCGATAACAACTCAGCTGTTTTCTGTCCTCCATCAGGATATGACACTACCAGACCCCCCCCCCCCGAAATGTCAGTGGACTCATAATGTAGAATTCAGTGCCACTGGGAAACAAGTGACATGTACAACAGGGTAGACAGGAGTGCCAACAGTCCCAGGAGGCCGTGCTTTCGGTTAAAAACAGAACTTAGTTTGAACACAGAAAGATAACAGCATGTTTCACTACTGTAGACTGTGATCCACCCTTGAGTTACTTCTGTGGAGCGTGCCTACTGTACTGGTAAGAACAAACATGTACAGTTCACAAAATAACACTTAAGATTTTCATGAGTTCAGTATGGGTGTGTGGACATACATGGAGGCAGAATGTTGTATACATAATAAATCTTTTTAAAAATGTCCTATTGCAACTGAATTTTCTTTTTTTGAAGATTTATTATGTGTACAGTATTCTGTGCGCAGGCCAGTGGGCACCAGGTCTCATTACAGATGGTTGTGAGCCACCATGTGGTTGCTGGGAACTGAACTCAGGACCTTTGGAAGAGCAGGCAGTGCTCGTAACAACTGAGTCATCTCTCCAGCCCCTGCAACTGAATTCTTAAAAAAAAGGGGGGGGGGATATTGTGTGTGTGAGCAGAGGTAAGAGAACGGCCTTCAGCTGCTCTCTCCACTGTAAACGTCCCCAGAATTTCCCCAGAATTGAGCTCAGGCCATCAGGCTCGACACTTAAACTAGCTCACCAGAACCTCCTGAGCTCGAATCTGGAAGACAAAGTTTCAGTAACCATGTGTGTATGGGCGCTTTGCCCACATGTATATGTCTGTGGACCACTTTTCATGCCTGTTGCCTTCAGAGGCCAAAAGAGAACACTGGGTTCACCAGGACTGGAGCCATACATGAGGGTGCTTAAGAACTGAACCTAGCCGAGCGGTGGTGGCGCACGCCTTTAATCCCAGCATTCGGGAGGCAGAGGCAGGCGGATCTCTGTGAGTTTGAGGCCAACCTGGGCTACAAGAGCTAGTTCCAGGACAGGCTCCAAAGCCACAGGGAAACCCTGTCTCAAAAAACCAAAAAAGAACTGAACCTGGGTCCTCTGGAAGAGCAGCCAGTGCTCTTAACTACTGACCTGCCTTTCCAGCCGAGAACCTACTACTTAGGATAGGTATGGCTGTTTTCACAGAAGAAAATTAAAAGTACATGATATGATGTTAAGTATCTGGTGGTCTGAATAAGAATGGTCCCCATACATTTGAATTGTTAGTCCCCACAGAGTGGCACTATTGGAAAGGAGTAGGTGTGGTCCTTGTTGGAGGAAGTATGTCACTGGGGTGTGCTTTGAGGTCTCAAAAGCCGAAGCCACGGCCAGAGTCTGTCTCTCTCTGCCTGTGGATCAGGATGCCACTCTTGGCCTCCGCTTCCACACCTGCCTACATGCTGCCAGGTTCCCCACCATGATGATAACGGATGAAGCCTGTGAAAGACCCCAATTAAAGGCTTTCTTTTCTCAGATTGCCTTGGTCATGTCTCTTCACAGTGAGAATAAGTGACTAACAATAGCCAAGGTTACTTGGTAGCAGAGCTGAGATTTAAGTACAGCTTAGGTATACAATTTACACTTAAGTCTCCATAGTAAATAGCTTACTCCAGTTAAAGAAACCATTACAAAAAAGATAGAGTATAATTTTATTACTTCCAACTTTAATTTTCATCACAATAAAAATAACACAGCTTTACAAAAATAAATTTTTATTAAAAGCCGTAAAGTCTGAGCAGGAAGACAGTACAAAGAATGTAAACAAGGTACACATCACTACATTCAGCTCAGCCCGATCGAATGCTGAAAAACAAGTCTAAATGCTCTATTGCCCTTGCTAGCAAGATACATTAATTCTATTTTACAAAGACAACATATTCTAGTTTTCCAGGAAAAAATAGTTTATCGAAGTCGGTCCCAACGCCAAATGCTGGCATCATCACAGACAGCTATGAGGATGCTGCTATCCCTGCTGAAGCTGGTTTGTCGGATCGCAGCCCCACACTTATGGTGAGTCAGTGTCGTACACCTAGGGAGAACCAAGACAAGATGTAATAGCACACATACCAGTGCTCACGTTAAAGAGTGAAGGAGAGACTGCAGGTGAGAGCCACCGTCATTAAGAATATCATCCTTCATTCTAAATTTCAGCAAGTTTGGTATATCTATCTACTCACCACAGTATAAGCACAAGTTAATTGAAATATGAAAAAAATACTTAAACTCTAAAACCTGCAGCTGTTAAAATGACTGGGCCACGTCACAGCTCAGTGGTGATGCACTTGGTGACATGGCCCAGAGTCAGATCCATGGAAGCCACATGGTGGAAGGTGAGAACTGGCTCCTGTGACCTACACACGCTGGGGATGTGGCACAGGTGCAGAACGGAGAACAGCTACTGATTATTAAGGCTGACATAAAAAGACCACAGTTACTTACTTGGCTTTATGAGGATCTTCTACTTCTAAATCCCAAACATAAAGTTTGCCAACCTGATTGCCCAGTGCAAGCATCTGCGTAAACAAAGTGAAAACATAAAATCAACACAGTACCAAGCTCTAGGGTATTTAAGAAGCCTCAGCTCCAGCCTTGGTGGCCCCCTTAACTGAGTTTTGCATCTTATGATACTGATTTGTAAGTAAGAATAAGAACAATTACTATTTCCTTGGCATCTTGAGAAACTAGGGCTCCGCCCCCTTTCATGGACGGGGGCGTTACAGTACTCTTTCTCTACCTTAGAGTCACACACAGAATGGGATGCTCCTCCCAAGCTTTCTTAGAGAAATAAACTGCAGCAGCAAATGGATAATAGTTATTCTACCTTCCATGCTGATTTTTCTCTAAGTTTTTCTAGAAGAAAAGCTAGGTAAGATGATAAACACATTAAAACACTGCATCTTGAACAGGCATTAGGAACGTAACTGCCCGTTTCTTTCCTAACACTGCAGACAACGTGCAGTGCCCAAGAGGCAGCCAAAGTCATCAACACAGGACCAGTACAACCAAAGCGTGAGGACGAGGAGCATGGACAAAACAGGAAAGGGGACAACGACACGGTGTTTCAGAAGACAATTCCAAATATAAAAGTATGTGCTACCTTTTGCCAGAAATCCATAGAAAACCTCATGTACCAAATGTCACACTGGCTGTAATCAAATCGCCCAAGAATAGTCACATTAGACTCACTAGGTTTAATTTTATCTATATCATCCTCCATTTTGCCAGGTTTCCAGCATACAATGGCATTTTCACAAGACTAAAAGAGAGAAATAAGAGACATGTATTAGAACTGAATTTCAAAAATAAAAATGCTTACTTTACCATTTAGACTAGGTAAGAGCCCACTTTCCAGGACCATACACAGACTGTTCACTATTACATCAAGGCTTAACCCCCCCCCCCCCCCGCAAGGACAAGAGATCTGACTAGCAAAAGAATTAACACAAAAGAATCATGCTATTTGGAAGTTTCTCTTCCAGAACAAATTAACCAAGTGCGGCTCCAGGTAGGCTGGCACCCAGAGACTCGAGGAGTGCTATAAAAATTAGAAAACTTTAGTATTGCGACAGAAGGCTTTCCAAATCTGGCCACTGGTGTCCTAACCCACACATAACCAGGAAGCCAGTGTCATCTACCGAGCTTCCTGCACAGGGTGGGCACCTTAGAAGATATCACAGGAAACAGTTCACTGACAGGACCATAGGATATAAAGCAGCTCACACTGACGAGGGGATAGGCTCACACAGGCCACGGAATCGCACTTCTACTTAACACAGTTTCCCTGTGGCCACTGTTCCAGTCACTGTCTTAGTGGCCCACACTAGCGAGTTTTTGGCAATGTGTCTGGCCTCTAGCTGATAAAGGCCTCTAAACATCAGCACCTCTCCTCGAAGCCTTGCCGACCTCAACGGTACCTAGACGGGCAACCCTGCCGCTCAGTTTCTCAGGCAGTCTATCCAGTCACAGACGGCAGCCCACTGAGAACTCCACATTCAGATTTTAACCAGAGGTTCAGAGAAAGAATCTCCTCTACTTTCTTCGAATGTGGAAATGCTCAAGCTAAGTGACATCTCCCATACAGTCACTAACTGCACAGTGTCTGACATCACTAGCCCAATGTTGCCCTAATTGCAGAGTGAGACTTTTCTCCAAAGACTGATCTTGGCCCAAACACCAAGCCAGACTCTCACAGTTCCCTGGGGGCTTCTTTTGCTACCCTAGACTGGACTCGAAGAGAGCAATGACTTGGAAATGCTAATGGATAAGAACAGTGTGGTGGTTTGAAGAACATCGAGGAGGTGTGGCCTTATTCAAGGAAGTGTGCCGCTGTGAGGGTGGGCTTTGTGGTGTCTTCTGCTCAAGCTTCCCTCGTAAGACATAAAAGCAACCTCCAAACTGCCACATACAGAAACAGGCGTAACAATGCTGTAAGATAAAGATGACTCTGGAGATGAAAGTCCTCAATGCTCCAGCCTCACAATCCAAGTACAATGGCCGCTTCCATGAGAGAAGAAGAGAAGCGAGCCCTGAAAGCTGTCTTCTGACCTCCACACATTTCAGTGGCACACAAGCACACACACACACACAAAGTAGATAAAAAGGGGATTCTAAAAAGTGTTAGGTTACAGGCATGGAGCTCATGCCTGTAATCCTAGTACTTGGGAGACTGAGGTAGGAGAATCCTAAGTTTGTGGTTGGCCTGGGCTACACAGCATGTACCAGGCTGGCTTGGGTTCATGGTGAGATACCCTGTCTCAACAAACAAGGAAAAGAATTAAGAGGAGAAAGAAGAAGAAAAAAGGAGAAAGCTCCCAACACAAATGGAACGGAGGAGGAAGAAACCAGCCCCAAACAAAATGAAACAGAAGGTTCAAATGACCTATAGGAAGTACAGGGTCCAACTCAGAACAGAATACAGACCAGAAAACAGTCAATTCAACTCAGATTGTTTAGTGGCTAACCATATAAACTGGCAGAAAGGATTTAAAAAGATAAGGTCTAAATAAATAAAGGGTTGGAGATGCAGCTTGGTGGTGGAGCTTAGATTCCGTCTTAGTTACTCACTACAAAAGTCAAGACAAAAGATTGGGAATAGATCACAAAAATGAGCTGGGTATAGTGACTCATAAATGAAATCACAGCACTAAGGAGACAAGTCAAGAGAGTTCAAGGACAGCCTAGACTACACAGCGAATATCTTTAATCCTAGGCCTCAGGAGGCAGAAGCAGTAATAGAACAGTCAAAGGCCAGTACAGTCTATGGAGTGACTTTCAGGACAGCCAGGGCTATGCAGAGACCCCGTCTCACAAACAAGCAAACAGAGAAAGGAAAGGAA
>NC_022023.1:6258305-6263216 GCF_000317375.1 Microtus ochrogaster
AAGGGAAGGGAAGGGAAGGGAAGGGAAGGGAAGGGAAGGGAAGGGAAGGGAAGGGAAGGGAAGAAAGAAAGATCCTTACTACATGGGGCCTGGTGGAGAGTTCATGCAAAAAATTTTTTTTCAAAAATATTAAATTATAATTAAAAAAATACCTAAACATTTTCTTGAACCAGTAAGATGGCTCCACGGATAAAGGTACATGCCACTAAGTCTGATAACCTGAGTTTAATCCCTGGACCACATGGGAACTGATTCCCAAAGCGCGTGTGTGTGCACGCACACACACACACACACACACACACACAATTTAAAAACAAAACAAAAAAACTAAGCATTTTCTTAGCCAAAGGCCCTATTAAAGAGATGAAAAGATGAGCCACCAGCTGAAAGAAAAGATTTACAAACAATGCTTCTGATATAAGATGCATATTCAGAATATATAAAGAACACTCAGAATTCAACAATAAAATAAAAATAAAACAAAAACTAAGCCAATTATAAAGCCAGCCAAAGATTCAAAGACACAGCCCCCCAAAAGGACATGGATGGTGTGGTTCTTGGTTGTCTTCTGGACCCCATCCGGAATTAACTAAAACCCAATCGGCTGTGGGGGAATTTTTTCTTAAATCATCTGATGTGGGAGATTCACTTCTACCCTGAATCTTGAGATAAGAAGACACACTTTAATCCCTATCTTTTGAAGTGTAAAGAGCCACCTTTAATCCAGGAGACAAGGTCTCCTGGCAGCCTACATAAGGACCACACTTAAGAAAGACCTCTCCTCTCTCAATAGCAGGTCCATGTCTTCACTGACATCAGAACCTATTACTTTGGGATTCTGGTGTAGATTTAAGACCAGCTGAGATATCCAGTCTTGTGGACTTAATAACCACTAGATTCTTGGACCTTGCACTGATGGGCAGACATTGTTGAATTAGCTGGACCACCGCCTGAAGCGATTCTAATGAATTCCATATATACATGGAACCCTGAATACAGAAGGTAAATACACAAATGTAAAAAATGCTCAACAGCATCACTAGCAGAGAATGCAAAGCAAGACCATGGTGAGGTTTCACTACACATCTGTTGGAAGTAAGTAAATAAAAATAATGGTAACACTAAATGCTGGCAATGATACAGAAACACTGGATACTTTGCTAGTGACGGTGTAAAGTGGCTCACTGGAAAACAGTTTAGTAGTTTCTTAAAAACTTAACCACTACCCAACAATTGCTTTCCGCAGCATTTATCAGAGAAACATAAAGTCAAGTCTTATAAAATTCTGTACACAACTGTCCATCAGCAAGTATGCTGTAAAGAACAAGCACAGCCCAGAAAACGGTGTTAAACTGACTGTAATGAAGCTTGGGCGTGGTAGTGCACACCTCTAATCCCAGCACTTGGGAGGCAGAGGCAGGCAGAGCCTGAGGCCCGCATAGCACATTCCAGGCAAGCCAATGCTTCATTAGATTCTCTCACAAAATCAATAACGAATACATAAAAGCTGATGAACTAATTGGGATGGCACAGTGACACCATGGAATGAGACTCAGCAATGGAAACGAGAAACCACTTTACAAGCAGCAACTTGGATGGATGTCCAGCGAATCTCATTGAGTAGAAAACAATCATAGCATTTTTGAAAGGACAAGATTCACGTGACAAAATGATAAGGAACTAAACACACAGCATAGGAATGCTCTTTTTCTAGGCTTTTGAGAGCATAGCAGCATAACTACTGATTTATAGCTCCAGTTCCAGGTGATCCGATGCCTTCTTTTGGCCTAAGGGAACCAGACAACAACGTATACAGATATACATGCAGGTAAAACACTCATCGCATATGAAATATATATTGTGATAATTACTGAGACATAATAACAACTACTAAGACAAGTGGACAACGGTCATGTTGTCCTGAACTATCTGTAAAACTTCCTGTAGTCTATTCCAAGATCAAGAGTTTAAGGAGGGGAACATGAAACCAACAAAAGCAAATCTAAACCAAAAAGGAAATGAGACGGACATCTCTCTAACTCTGACAAGCCTACATGTTCAGAGAACATGGATCAGCCCTCTAGATAACCAGCTGGAAAAAAACAAAACTAAACAAAGGAAGACGACGTCACCCCTCAATTCTCTGGAAGAACTGGCTCCAAACACCTTACTCAAGGACCTTACTGAATGGCGTTGTATGTGCACATACTCCCATGGACTGTACTTATTATGAAGCCCATACAACAGAATGTGAACATTTTAATTGTCCTGTGCGTAGTGAATGACAAGAGCTCTTTGCACATGTTCAGTACAGATGCAATTCTTCTATTGAAACACTTCTCATCAGTCAGATTCAATCAAAAGACGTGGACTCCATGGATATGCAGGGCTGTGTTTCCGTATCTACCGACAAGGCAGAGCAGTGAGCAAACTGCAGCCTGTAAGCCAAGGACTCCAGCCACTGCTCCTACAAACAAGGGCTTACTGAGACAAACAGGAACAGTTCTGCTGGTTTGAATCATTATTTTCAACATCACTGACCCCCAGAACAGTCCGCGCCGTCCAAGCTCACTTCTCTTCTTACTGGAGCATAAAGAACTACAGTCTAGAGAACTCTTTCTCCTTAAATAAGTTCGACAGTCTATCAAGACTCTTTAACAGTTTCTCTCTGGCATCAACACATTTTATACATGGTCCCTGCAAAGCACACTCTCACGCTCCCCCCCCCCCCCCCCACACACACACACAATGCAAGTACAGCTTAACTCTAGTTTTCCATACCTTGGAAAGTATCAAATCGCCTAACCATCGCACACAATCAACATAATTCCTATGTATGTCTCTGGTAGAAAAGTCAGGAAAGTGGATTTTCTGGGAAATAAATGGCCTGAAGGAAGAATGGAAATATAAAAGTTAAAAGAAGCGCTCTGCCTACTGAGCTTCAGCTGCCAGCTCGATTTTGAAAACTCTACAGAACAGGACTATTAATTTCTCTTTGCTTCAAGATAAAATGTATCCATTAATCTGTTTTTTTTTTTTTGGAGATGAAGTATCCATTTTTCATTTTTATTTTCTTTCATTATCAGCTTTCTGATATAATGTTCAACTTTCCTTTCTAAACTCGGGGTTTTAAATTTGGGGCAGCTGAGATGGTGAAAGCACTTGCCACACAAGCCTGACCTGAGTTCACTGTATGGGACCAACATACTAGGGGAAGATGGGAAGTAACTCGTGGTTGTCCTCTGAGTTCCATTATTGCTAATATATTTGTGAAAACAAAAAACAAACCAATAAACAAGATATTTTGGAGGTGGTAAATTAAAAGCACACCTAATATTTCTAATCTAGTAAGTGATTCTATGGTATTTATATGCTTTTCTTTCGTTTTTTGGGGGGCCACAACCCACAGCATCACCCTTGTCATACAGGCATTCAACTAGACCAACCAGAATCACAACCATCTTTGTGATTCTTTTTTTTTTTTTCTTTTTCTTTTTGATACAGGGTATCTCTGTGTATCCCTGGCTGTGGTCCTGGAACCCAGAGATCTGCCTGCCTCTGCCTTCCAAGTGTGGGATTAAAGGCAGGAGTCACCTCTGCCAGGCTGTGATTCACTTTTTATATTAATCATAGACCTGTGGTGGCAACATATAAAAAGGCAGAGTAAACTCATCGCAAACCCTTCCCCTTCACGTCTCATTAGGATGATAAAACAGTGTATGCATGTGCCCATGAAGGTGCACGAAGAGGCCAGACGGGGCCGTGGGCATCTTCCTGCATCCTTCTCCACCTGATTTCTGAAACAAGGGCTTTCACTGAACTTGACGCTAGTGGGTTCCTAGGCTTGGAAGCTCCAAGCTCTCCATTCCCCAGCCTAGGAAATACAGGAAGTCAGAGTCAAGCAAGCTTATAGGGGTGCTGGAGATTTGAACTCAAGCCTTTCTGCTTTTACAGCAAATGCTCTTCCCCATCCCACCAAGCCAACTTGACATTCTAATCAAATGCGTATTATAATTAACAGTTAAAGCCTTTCAGAAAGACTACAGGAACTGTGAAGTATAATTTATTATTTACTCCACAGATATAACTTTTTAAAGACAGGGTTTCTCTGAACAGCTTGCATTGCACCTGACACCGCACGGTAGAAACCTAAAGCTGTACTGTAATTCTTAAAAGCCAATGAGGTGAGTAGGTGCACTTCAGTGCTTACTAGAGCTCGCAAAATTAACAACCTAGTCATAATTGGACTTGAAAACTCTTGGCTAGAATAAAAACACCAAGTTAGCATATTTAAACATATGATGCTCACAGTGACAGAGTAACACATGCACACGTGTTTACAGAGAAAGTACCACTGGCAACCCAGTAAGTACTAAAAAGGTAGTTAGACCAAGACCTAAAGCACTTCAAAAGAGAAACAGTTGAAACATCTCAAAAATATGGAATCTCCATCCTATGGAGTATGATGAAACAAGACTCCACAATTTTAATTTTCTCTGTTTAATCAAAGAAGCATCATTTATATATAGGAAAATATCAGTATGTATTTATGTATGTAGCTAGCTAGCTAGCTAGTTGGGTCTCACGATGTATATAGCCCTAACTGGCCTGAAATTTGCTCTGTAGGCCAGGCTGGCTTCCAATATTCCAACTGACAGAAATGTCCCTGCTTCTGCTTCCTCTGTGCTGAATGAAACTAAAGGTGTTTACAGCCATGCCCAGCAGGAAAAGTATTATTATCACGAACCACAGGTAGAAAGCCAATTGAAAACCATAGTCTACTATACTGAATTAGAATTTACTATTAAGTCTTTCTCCTTTTAATCCCAGCACTTGGGAGGCAGAGGCAGGCGGATCTCTGTGAGTTCGAGACCAGCCTGGTCTACAGAGCTAGTTCCAGGACAGGCTCCA
>NC_022023.1:6263576-6263900 GCF_000317375.1 Microtus ochrogaster
CTGTCACCTGTTGGTTCTATTTGGGTTATAATCGTAAGAATCTGTCACCTGTTGGTTCTATTTGGGTTATAATCGTAAGAATCCTTAATTGCATTCATCATTCTCTTCGAGTTGATTCTCCAAAGTTTGAGGGAGTGATCCATACCACACGACATTATTTTTTCACCCAAAAGATCATAATCCTAGAAATAAAACAGAACAGTGCAAATAGGTAAGCTGCAGTCTCAAAGGCTATTTGTCCGGGCTTCGCTTGGTGCACAACACACTGAACACTGCATTTCAGACCACAGCCCCCGACACAGTGAACACTGCATTTCAGACCAC